>NW_013666446.1:153008-180720 GCF_000517525.1 Limulus polyphemus
TTGTTCTTTCTTTAGTCACCAGTAACTTCTCATTTAAGAACGGCTACGTCTCTTCTTACCTGCTGTCATTCCTTAGAAGTATTTGGCTCGTCCTTCAACTGTAGGTATGAAATAAGGAAGTAAATTGTAAGTTGTTTGTTTTCTTTGTCTGAAAGCCATGCAATAAGCTATCTGCACTTTGTCCTTCATGAGGAATCAAATTTATGATTTTAGCAAAAGACTTGGCTCATCCTTCGACTGAGATTCATCCATTTTTTAGCCACTGTATAGCCACTGTTATATCCTTATTATAATATATGCTTCGAGGTAGCAAAAAAAAAATAAGTTTTTAGATAATGCTTTAAAACATCAGATATAATGGCATTTTGGAAACCTTAGTACATAAAATGATAAAATAAGAGGTGTTTATGAATTTCAGTGGAATTAAAACAAAATGGTCCAGACTGGTCAAGCACTGAGAAAGTGTAACGATCGTTTATGTAGAGTGCTGGATAGTTTTGTAGTGATTTAATTCTGATTTAACATTTTGCGGTGCATTTTACATTTTAAGAAAGAGATGGAATCCGAATATAAAAAATAGTTTATTTATTATGTATATGTGAATCTGTCTGAGTACGCGTATATGTGCTTTCGAATCTCCCCTCCCCCCAAAAAATTCCCTTAGTATTACAGATGAATCAACAAGTACGAGCGCGAAATAATAGCAATGTCTATAACTACTTCGTAAGGCCTAACATTATGACTGCATATAAGAGACGTTATACAACCATTGTCATCGTATTCATGTGATTTAGTTATCGGAAACTCACTATATAAATAACGGAGATAAAGGGTAAAATATGCTTATTTAATTTATATAACGTATACACTAACATAACTCATGCTAATAAATGATAAAGTGTTGTTTTTTTTTTTAATGTCAGATAATTCATTTCTCAATAGATAGATAAATCTTTACTTCACACTTTCAAACCTTTGATTTCTCGAGCCCATTCAGAATCATTGGGCTATCTACTGTGCCCACAGCGGGGAATCAAACCCCGGATTTTATTGCTGTAAACACGAAAGTTACCGTGTCCCATCGGGAGACAACATTAATAGGAAAAATATAAGCATTCTACCTCACCCCTCAGAAAAAGAGATTTATCTTATAATCAACATATTTTTAAATTCAACTGATATTAAACCAATACAAATGCACAAAATCTATATTTTAAACGCTAACAAAGACAATGAATTTAACCAATCATTTGACTTTATTTGATTTCAAAATCACAAGTATCATTATTAAAGCACCATACTATTTTTTATGTCATCGTTTTGAGACATTTTGAATTATTATTCCAAAGCGATGCTTGAGTGAGTTTCAGTTTCTGTTTGCTTACTATTACTTGGTCCATTTGTACAACTCCTAAACATCTTGTTTATATACTTAGAGAACTTGCTGTAAATCGAAAAGTGTACTTTCCTCGGATAAAAGAAGTAAAGCAACTTTCCCAATAAAAGTAAAAGTCGCCAGAGGGCATGCTTGAGGAACTAAGTTGTTCTAGAGTCTCGTTGCTTGATAAATTGAATTAGTAGTGATGGATTTAATAAACTGTACAAGTTTCGTAAGCTACTGGTGGGCTTCATTTGAATTTCGGGCACGTAATAGAAGGTATGGGAATGTTTACACAAAACACTGTCTGTTTTCTATTTCTTCGTTAGAGGAAAAATTTCTGGAAAATATCCATATGATTTATTTCTAATTACCAACTAACATTTGATGACAACAAATTTTTCTAGGTATTGGATCTCGAGAATACAAGATTGACATCAAAGTTGACTCCCTTCAAACAGTGTTTTGCTTTTCTCTCCCTCTTTGTCGTTTCTGCTATTGTGCTTTCGAAACGTAAGAAGAACAAACGAGATTTTTTGATGCTTCTTAGCTAAGTGATAGACTGTTCTTATTTGTTATGTTTTTGTTTAATAACCATTTTTTTTAGCACTCTCTTCACTTAGAATCTGAAACTAAAACATTATACGATTGGTATTTACAAGAATCTCCATAACTAAGTTTACGATCGAAATGTAGAGAAAAAAACTAGCTCAAACCAATATAAAACATATTCAATGCATATATATAACTAAAATAGCTTTCAAATTTTAATGGCTCAGTGGTAAGCTTGAGGACTTGTTACACTAAAATTCTTTATGATCTCATAGAGGACAGGGCTTTGTTATAATCTTATCCAAGAGTTCCATATATCATTATGATCTCAGAGAGGACACGGCTTTGTTATAATCTTATCCAAGAGTTCCATATATCATTATGATCTCAGAGAGGACATGGCTTTGTTATAATCTTATCCAAGAGTTCCATATACCATTATGAAACTTGAGTTACAATCTTATCCAAGAGTTCCATATATCATTATGATCTCAGAGAGGACATGGCTTTGTTATAATCTTATCCAAAAGTTCCATATATCATTATGAAACTTGAGTTACAATCTTATCCAAGAGTTCCATATGTCATTATGAAACTTGAGTTAAAATCTTATTCAAGAGTTCCAAATATCATTATGAAACTTTAGTTACAATCTTATCCAAGAATTTCAAGTGTTATTGAGAAACTTCAGTTACAATCTTATCCAAGAATTTCAAGTGTTATTGAGAAACTTCAGTTACAATCTTATCCAAGAGTTCCAGGTGTTATTAAGAAACTTGTGTTCAATAATTTTAAAGAGTTCTAAGTGTTATTAAGAAATTTTTATTACAATTAATCGAATAGTTTTAAGTGTTACTAAGAAATGTGTGTTACAGTCTTATCCAAGAACTAGGAATGGCAGCAACGAACCTGTTTCAAGAAACATAAGACCTATAAATAACATTGAAAGTTTATGCTACTTATTATCCAAGAGTTTTAACTGTAAGCTAGAAATATGAGTTATAAAGTAATGTAAGACTTCCAAATGGCTGTAAAAAAAATCTTGGTTAGAAGCATATGCAAAATCTTACATCAAAATGAAAAAAGAAAAATTAAAGTCTTGCCCAAGGACTCTGAATAACAGAATAAAAACGAATCTATGTAAATATAATAGTGCTGTCTCGTTGTGTGTCCATGTAACTACTTTGGAGCTTCACCAAAATCGGCATGGAGATTCACTAGGCCCATCCGGGGGTACATACAAATTTTCAGTTTTGCGTTTTGCGGTCTTTGCGTTTTTTACCACTATTTCACCCCCTATTAATGGATCTTCACCAAATGTGGCTTGAATGTTTATTGGGTCCATGCGGAGATACATACCAACTTGCGGGTTCACATTTTGTGTTTTGCACTTTTTATGGGCGTTTTTTACAATTATAATTATAAGGGAAGCAAATTTTCATGTCGTAAGATAACCTTTCATTAATCATGAATTTACATAACTTACGTTCAGGGAACAGATACTCCAGTTAGTGATACAATATTGTACAAGAGCTCTAAATGTAAATAATAAACGTATGTAAATATTTATAAAGTCTCTGAATGGGAGTATTATGGAAGACAAAACAACTTTATAACCTTATCCATGAACTTTAAATGTTTGTTAAAAAACTTAAGATGCAGTCTTCTACAATAACCCCAAATGGTAGAAATAAATGTGTTACAATCTCCTTGTTTTTGTGGAATTTCGAGTAAAACTATTCGAGGGCTATCTGAGCTAGTCATCCCTAATTTAGAAGTGATAGACTAGAGGGAAGACAGTTAGTTTGTCAGTCAACCCATGAGCTTGCATGTTTATGCAAGTAATGAGATTCGAGTCTGCGACGTGCAGGCTATGATTCGAGCGCCCTCATCACTTGTAACTGAGTTTATTTACAATCTGTTTTAAACTCTTATTTTAAAACAGATACAAATGAGTTTAAGATTTGTCTTCTTTAATAAGAAGTCGGTGTTAGAAGCTATGATTTGAGACATTTTAATAAATGTAAGAAACATGTATTAGTCTAACTTAAGATTAGTAAATGAGTATGCAGACGTGTGTTAATTAATATTTATCCCATATTTTGATCTATCTCCATATTTAAGGGGATATATTATAAGTAAAGCAAACTTTAAAATCTTGGATATTGAAGTATAACTGATCAAATATTCAGGTATTTTAAGATATTGAAGTATAACTGATCAAATATTAAGATATTTTAAGATATAGAAGTATAACTGATCAAATCATCAGGTATTTTAAGATATTGAAGTTCACTGTGTTTTGAGCTTTCGACCTTAATGTGGAGTTCTAGATATCCTAAGGTTAAACATATAAATATGTTCAGGCACTCCACTTATGTTTAATTATTTTCCAGGTATATTATTTTTTGGCAAAGTGTCTTTGTTTGGAAGTCACAATAGTTTATAGTGCTCAATATTATAACCTTTGTAATCAAATATTTCTTTTTATAAGCTTCAATGATTAGTAAAGTTTAATTTTCTCGGCTTTTTTATTTTCTTAAGGAAGTAATTAAAACTCAAGTTCTGGTTTCCATAAAATACTTGACTTCAAATATAAGTTTTACAGAAGTGTAAGGCACTATTTTAAGGCAATTTTCTTAACTAAGAAATGATGCTTATTATTTATACTAAGGGATCTAATAAGTATTTAAACACTTGATAATTAGAACAAAATAAGTGATCTATATTTGGATTTTGCTTGAAAACGTCATAATTGGATAACACTAGCCCTTTATGTTACTTCTTTCGTAACTGCAGTGTACCTCATGGTATCTTAAAATATTAGCTCATTACAATGGTGTTACACTAGTACCACAAGGGCTTCTGGTCCCAGACTTTGAATGTGTCCAAAATTTGATGTCATATTTGACGCGTGTCAAAAACATGGTATCAATATTAAATATGATTAAATTGTAGTTTTAAACGTGTTATCAAACTTGGCATATGGCTCAAATATCGTTTTAAACTTATCTTGTGTCTAAAAAATTGCAAGCTTGGCATATGACTAAAATGTAGTTTCAAACTTGCCATGTTTCCAAAACATGGTCTTAAATTTGGCATAAGATGGTTAAAATGTAATTCTTAAATGTGCCAAATTTATATAACATGAGCTTTAAGTATCTGTCATTTACATATTCATTTATATTATTGTCTATTCTTTCTTTGTTTTTAAAAATCGACAGTTTTCAACTGTTGATTTGAATGATAAGCTGAAATGTATTCTAACTAAACCCCCTTTTCTGGTATTCCAGTTGCATTTATTGTCACTGCTTCCTTTTTTTTTGTGTGAAAACAAAATGTAGACGATTTACACGCAGTTCCATTTAACTAAGCAATAAGCTTTCTGAGAAGTTTGAACTTAGTTTGTACTGGAAGGAAACTAATTATCAAACTAAAGCTTAATCCGAGAAGACGGTAAAATATTCGGTAAAATATTCTATATAAACCTAAATTTTATTGCATTAAATTTATAAAAGCTCAAGCATGCTATTTCGTATATAGAAATTCCAGTGATTAATACACATATTTATATATATATATATAAAATTATTTTATAATTAAACTGGATACGACTACCTGCTATTAGCTACTTATTAATTTTCCTAATGAAAACAAAGTTTGTGTTTTAGCTAATTAGACAAATATACAAAGAAAAAGTCAGAGCTTTTACAAAATCAGTAATTTTACTTATTAAACTTAATGACTGAAATTTTTTATAAAGCCAGCGTTAAAGTTATGTAAAAAACAAATTAACGCACACATTGACTTGTTTCTAGGTTTACAGGATTAAACACTAAAATAACTAGTGGAGAACCATTAATAAAATTGTAGAGGATAAGATGTCGAGGCAAGGAAGGCAAAGTACAGAAAAGGCCACACTTTGTTGTTTGGGAGATTTCTATACCAAACATCCAGGCTTTATGAATTTACAAACGAACGAACGAAATACTTGTAGGTATTTCAGTTTGCAGCCTTCCCAGGAAAACCTCGGAAGAAATCCGAGGTGCTCGGAAACAGCTGTTCCCCTTCGCCCCATTCGAGGTTAAGGTAGGGGCAAGATATTGGTTGTGAAGTTACAGCTTAAGTGGCTGAATGAGATGTTTGTTTCACAGGACTGATAACTCAAATAAACGGCCGATGTCGGACTTACGGTTCTTCATGACGGCGGGATTCTCTAAATCCTATGTCATAAAAATTTGATGTGAGGGGAAACCCACTTTCACTGGTAAAGCGCCAATTCTTTACCAGTGCCCGATTAACATGGATATATTAAGACACTTGGTATGATGGTGGGGAGGCAAGAGTGATAGGCGAGACTGTAGGTTAATTAGTGTGCCATGGAGTTTCTCAGGTGGCGGAATGCTCTTAGGAAAGAACTATGGCTGGGGAAAGGTCTGTTCGGGTTTGGACCTTCGTCGTCACTGGTGGAGGGGCGATGGAAGAGGGAGGACTATGAGGGCGGTTCGTCGGAGGTGAAGAGTTGACGGAAGTGTCAATTAGTAAGTCGTTTGGCGAGTTTGATGACGGATGTTCAGCAGGCTGAAAGGGACGGGAATGGTTGTACGCTATTTAGATTGCTGTTTTTTGTGATTTATCAGTGGTTTCTGGTTGAACATGGTCTTCTGGTGGCGGCTGGGTCTAGGTTGCTTTTTTTCCTTTTGGCTATTGTTGTTTGGACTGACTTGTTTAATTTCGATGATAGGTGTTGTCTGGGTCTATTGGTCCTCTACTGTTGTTTGTTGCAAACTGTGTGTTTTGATATCCTGGTTGGCGGCGTGGGTGGTGTGGAGGGAACATAGGAAGTATCCTGGTTAGAACTGGGGGCGGGCGAAGCTTACGGTACGGTTTTTCCGCCTTGAAGTGGTAGAAGTCGAGGAAACAACCTTGTGTAAGTATATATTCTGCTGTCTATTTAGAGTGAGAAGGATTGGTCGACGTTTCTTAAAAAGACAGTGTATAGGCTCGCAGGTTACGGGTACGTTTGAGTACCATGGTCGGCATGAATATCTGAAGGTCGTCCGGAGTCTTGGGCTGAAGGAGACTATCTCCTTGCCGTAGTCGTCTGGTGCGTTCGGGGATTACTTTAACTTGGGGGTTTGTAACTTTGGATAAATCTTGCTGTATTCTGGGGAGAGAAGTCGAGGGGTAGCCCGTCAATTATTACCGGCGGCGGTTGACTTAGTAAGAGAAAACATAGCTGGAGTCGCCTTACTGGCTCGATAGCTAGGCTTAGAAAGTAGTGAATTTTGGTTTGTTAACCAAAGAGAGATAGCTGGGTCAATGTCATAGAAAAAAATATCAAACATACTGCTAGTGTGAACGTGCTTTGTAGTCACTATGAGTATAGTGGCCAATGACACTTTTTCTTCACTTCACCTATCAAGTGTATAAGTTTTCCTCATAGTGTCTGTAATGCACATTCACACCAACAGTATCTTTGATATTTTTCACTATGATATAGATCCAGCTTATCTCCCTTTGGTTAACTTGTGTTCAGAAATACTGATGAGGAGTGGAATTCTCCGAAACTAGTATAACTCAATAACACACGTTCATCAAAGTGTAGATTAAACTGAACCTCCCTTGAATTTAGATTTCGAGATTAAACAATTTTCGGAATACTCAGTTTATTTATTAGAATGAGTTTTATCTGAATGTGCTACAATAGTATAGTGTTAAAAGTTTCGACAGAATGAGCTTTACCTGAAAGTTCCACAAAGTATAGTGAAAGACGTTTCGTAAGAATGAGCCTTACCTGAAAGTGCTACAATAGTATAGTGTTAAAAGTTTCGTAAAAACGAGCCTCACCTGAAAGTACCACAGTATAGTGAAATACGTTTCGTAAGAATGAACCTTACCTGAAAGTACCACAATAGTATAGTGTAATAAGTTTCGTAAGAATGAGCCTTACCTGAAAGTGCTACAATAGTATAGTGTTAAAAGTTTCGTAAGAACGAGCCTTACCTTAAAGTACCACATTAGGATAGTGTAAGACGTTTCGTGAGAATTACTCTTACCTGAAAGTACCACAATAGTATAGTGTATGAAATTTCATAAAAATGAGCCTTACCTGAAAGTATCACAATAGGATAGTATAAGTAGTTTCGTAAGGATAAGCTTTACCTGAAAGTCCCACAATAGAATAATGTAAGAAGTTTCGTAAGAATGAACCTTACCTGAAAGTGCCACAATTGGATAGTGTAAGAAGTTTTGTTAGAATGAATCTTACCTGAAAGTAATTCATTACTACTGATCATTTTCAGTTTGTTTACCTAGCCAGAGATGCCTATTCATTTGTCCATTCCTTTATTACGTTCGAGTCAAACCTTTAATAATATTTATCTATATGTATTTACACAGTAATACGTCTCTTTATCATCCATTATTATCTGTTTATATATATTTAATCAGCCTCATTCCACCTTAACATTTATCATCCTATTAATCTACCCCCACCCCCTGGTTAAGTTGTGTTCATAATTAAAGAAACTAGAAAAAATAACATTTATGCGTGCGTTGTCTTTTGAATGTAAAGTATTTTCAAAAGATACTAACACATAAAACAAAATGTTCGCACATCTGTTCTTCGAGCTACATTACTTCACATAAATATTGTGTCATTTTTATCTTACTATTCTTGTTTAGTGATTAGTTATATTTGAATTCGTTAATGAGTAAAACAAGTTAAAGAGCAAATGTAAGCGCGCGCTACATTTAACTCTTAAAAACAATAAGAATGTCCTAATATAAAGATAGATAAAGAAACTGGTAGAGAAAAATAAAAGTGACTCTACTGTTTTAAATTTTAAAATGATATGTGAGTAAATGACAGTCAATCAATATAAACTTCATCAGACCTGTCATTTAATGTTCGAAACTCACTGCATCAGATCAGAACACGTTCATATCTGTTAATATTTTATTTTGCTTAGACAGTTCACGCTCATAATATTAAAACAATAACTTCAGTATAATATTTTTATAATTTTTGCCTCTTAATGTATATTTATTAAGTTAAAAATGTGATGAACGGATGCTTTAGTAACTAATACATATTGAAACGTATTAATTTCCATGTTCGACTTTTTATTTGCTTTCGATCTTATCTCAGAGGCGTCCTTAGGTCAACCCTCCTTTCTGCGTGTTTTGTTATGGCTTTATGCTTATGCTTTAAGGATGACATTACGAGACAACTTTAGTTTGTATTAAAAGATATGTAGTAGTATTTTGCCAAAGTAAAAACAGTTTAATATGAGGGGATCTAACCAGGAACGTAGTAACTAATAGGCTTTCAAGGCTTGGGCCTAGAGCGAGACAATTTGAGTGGTGCATCTCAGGGGAAAAATTTACAAACATAAAAAATAATTGTAATTGTGAATTTTTTCCTCTGAAATGTGCCCCTCAAATTGTTAGGCTTTAATACACTTTCCTTGTGAGTCATTCGAGAAGGAAGGGGTGCGTCTAAAATTGTAATTGTAAGCCTAGAGCGCCAGTTAACCTTAATACGCCCCTGGATCTAGGTTTATCGTTAACCATAGCTTAGGCTTTATTACTAACGGTTAACACTTCTCTTAAAAAGTAGTTTAAAGTGTATTGAAATTTTGGGATCGATTCCTTAAGTGTTGTTCCAAAGTCTGTTAGAGTAGTTTGGTTGGATTCAGGTTGCGAATTTCAGCTGGCCAAGGCAGATTATAGGAATTATTTTTATCTAATCGTTGCTGGACTAGGCACATTTGCTACAACATGGTGTTTTATCACGCTGGAAAAGAATAACCATTCATTACATAACCCTTTCAATACATTTCTGCAACCTTGTTCAAAATTGTGTAATTTAACAACACATTCATGACTTCGTTAAATATTATTGATGGCCCAATTCAGCTGAAATAAAGCCACGTCATTGTTGTTGCTGAGAGGACACAGTCATGCCCACAGTCCTCAGGTTGTCCTAAAACTTTGGCCTGTATATCCAAAGCAAATACTGAGTAGAAGGACTCATTGTTCTGTGATTTAGATTGTTCTTCGTCCTTTGTTTGTTACTCAAAGCAACGTAATATCGACACCTTTCACTCAAAATTATGACGAGCTGCTTATGGTCTGCAGCCCCTTCATAAAACACAACAACATAGAGCTTTTTCACAGTGGATAAATTAGTCTGCAACCATGAACTCTCATTGAAATTCTGGTTAACAAATTTAATGATAGAAGTGCATATCATTCACATGTTTCAAAGTTTTCGACATTTGTTACCGCTGCTAACTTTTATGACACTCATTTATAAAAGATTATTTAGTTAGGACGAAGACGAAACCATTATTGATTTACGTGTATTACTTCAGTATTACTTTCATCAAAATATTAAGATTAAATGCACATTGACACAGTTTAATTGCATTGCCATAAAATACTAATGTCTGAGATTAGTTTAAACTGCATCTTCCTCATATTTTCTTTCTTTGAAATTTCACCTTCATTTGAATTGAGGCCAACAATCATAACTACAGGATTTATTATTACCTAATCTTAAAATATTTCTGGAAGGAAATCTCGTTATATTCTTTCAGATCAAAAATCCGTTTAGATTTAGAGCATTTTCCGGCTAACTTTTAATTCGTATTTTAGATTTCTGTGTTTCTGAAAGTTCTACTTTCAAAACATATAGTAAAACCTCGACTTACACATTTAATTTCAGTCTCCATTGCCAAATATGTATACATATTTTACTTTAGAAATAATTACTTCACATGTTACCCAATCAAAAAGAAATATATAGGCTCTTATCGAATTATACTCTTTACCAAGTCTAAGTATGTTAGTGGTACTTCAAAGTTTTATAGTAACATATAACTGACACTTCAAAACTTAATAAGAACATATAAATGGCGATTTAAAGATTTACAAAAATATGTAACTAGCGCTTAAGAGTTTTATAATATCGTGTAACTGACTCTTTAAATGTCTAAAATAACATTTAACTGGCTTTTTAAGGGTTTATAATAACTTTTAACCGGCGCTTCAAAGATTTACAATAACATGTAACTAGCGCTTCAAGGTTTTATAATAATATGTAAATGGGTCTTTAAAGGTTTACAATAACATGTAACTGGCGCGTAAAAGATTTATGATAACATGTAGAATAATTGAATTCATTAACATTTCAATTTATATTTGTAAGACAATTATACTATCGGGGGCCTGGCACGGCCTGGTGGTTAGGGGCACTTGACTCGCAATCTGAGGGTCGCGAGATCGAATCCCCATCACCGAACATACTCGTTCTATGTGGTTGTCGACTGGGCCAGTCACCCTGGTGTGAAAATTCTCGGATTAAATAATATCGGCCAACTCTAAACTAGTTGAGATTAAAGTCGTAGAGGGGAAAAAAAGTATATTATTATATAACTTTATTATTTTTTTTGTTTAATTATATGCTAATATAAGTATAATTGTATACTTAAATATTCAGTACACTTAAGCTTAGGCTACGCTAATTCTAGTAACTAACAGCATTTTATAAATTACGAAAACAACATGTCATGGGTTGTTTGTTAATTTGTTAAGTACACCTTTTTTTTTAGTTTTAACTTACTTGTTATATTTTTCATGCAATGTTGTTACACAAATACTCTATGTACTTCCACTTTCCTTTTACATCTTTAAAGTAAAGGACGAGATTAGTGCATTTATTATTTTCTTTTACGTGTAAAGCATCCAAAGCACTGAGGCTTAACTTAGTTATTATTAAATCTATAAGTCTGTTTCTGCAAGGTTCCGTACTACATCAATGACGTGTCATGGCTTCTGCCGGTGCGTAACCGAGAACCTCCTCTCATCCCTACTTGTATTCGAGTGAAAGCCTGCATCCAATCACAGTAGAGCAAACCTCTTGGTCCTCTGATGCCTGTGCTACAGATTCTATCGAGAATATTGTACTCCGAATGAGTAACATGCAGGCGTGAATTTTGTCTCTAATATTATTAGACTATAAACATATGGACACTTTTCTGAAAGTTCTCTCATTTCGCTACTTTAGAAATCCCCAGGACACTTCAGTCACCATCTTCCCGATCATCATTCGCCTGCATCCTTTACATCCTTCCTGTCTCAAGCCACGCCCCACGATCGGGTAGGACACTACGAATCACAACTGGACACCTTTTTTGACCTCATCCTTCGGTACCGCTATTCAGAGATCAGCAAGTCCAGTCAGGTCCACGATGTCTTTTCTTGCTTTGGACTCCTGTGGCTGGCAGGTAAGAAATTTTCACTGTATTTCTGTTTACTTCTCGGTGGATCGAAACACCACCGTAATATTCTGAAAATGAGGATCCTTAATTGTACCTAGGAAGCCATGCGTGGCTTTTGTGTCAACTAAACCTATGTTCCACTGCTGAACAAGAGAGTTAGTCTGTCTTTCACGGTTAACGCAACGTAGCGCCTGCGGCTACTCCGGGATCAAAGAGGACGGGGACGAATTTTCTGTCCCTATTTCCTGACTTTTCTGCTTGCGTCAGCTATATCTATATACTCGTACATAGAATTATATCAAGCACATAACAAGAATCCTGCACATCCTGATAGCTAGCTACCCGCTTGCTGAAAACCGTTAACAAGCGCAATGATTTTATAGATTATTATTTAGTTTTGTTGGTTTGTTCATCCGTTCAAGGACCAGAATGTTTCTATAAGCTATAGAGAAGTTAGCCTAGATTATAGCCGTGAAAACTACGTTTATCATATTATTATACATGGCCAGGTGGTTAGGACGCTCGACTCGCAATCTGCGGGTTGCGGGTTCGCATCCCCATCCCACCAAACATGCTCGCCCTTTCAGCCATGTGGGCGTTATAATGTGACGGTCAATCCCACTTTTTGTTGGTAAAAGAGTAGCCCAAGAGTTGGCGGTGGGTGGTGATGACTAGCTGTCTTCCCTCTAGTCTTACACTGCTAAATTAGGGACGGCTAGCGCAGATAGCCCTCGTGTACCTTTGCGCGAAATTCAAAACAAACAAACATATTATTATAAACATTGTCTGTCTTTTCTCTTGAAAATTGATATATACTTCATCTAATACTAAAAGTTCTTGTCAACTAGAAACCTTGTGAGCTGATTATTGCCACAATAAGATTTGTGGCAAAACTTTAGATATAATAATATAAATGTCAGCTATAAAAATTTATTATTTTTTACCAAATAATAATGAGCATTAAGCAAATCTGTTTTAGAAAACACTTTATCTCACTGTTAATATCTCTTTTTTTGGGGGGGGGGATTGTTGTTTTAAGTTACTCGTGCACGTATCTGTAAACACGTGTGATTTTTAGATAATTAAATGAGAATAAGTTATATTTTCATCTTCAACATGTGTTCTTCTCAGTAGATGTGTCTGTCTGTGTACATTGCCAATAGCTCCTGAAAATTCACTCTTCTTGAAATGCATTAATTATTTTTTATTGTTTGTACCAATTTTGAAATTCTGACTTATTAAGCTTATTTTATCCCACGATTCTTTAAGCAACCAAATATAAATATTTTTGATTTAATTCTCTGAGCCTCAACGCCTTGGATTTCAATTGTTTGTGCTCATTAACACAGTTAATGTTGTTATCTATTGAGTAAAGCATGTGTAGGCCTTAAATTAACTGTCTAAATATGGAGTACCTTCTTAAGACGTAACCTTCTATACGTTCATAAATTTCAATTAATGGCTATAATATATTTTAAGTGATTCTAGATGTGATAAGGTTAATTTTATATAGTATTACAAATTTAAAAAAGTCCTACTTCTACCAGAGATGTAAAGTATCCAGTATCTAGCGGCCATGCATGGTCTGATGGCTAGAGCACTTTACTCGCAATCTATTGACGATGGGCGGTGTTGACTAGCTGTCTTCCCTGTAGTTTATCACATCAAAATTAAGGATGGCTAGCGCAGATGAGTAGCTTTGCGCTATCACCCAATAAACAACAACAACAAAAAAACAAAAATTTGGTATTTAGCTACTGTTTATGAGACAATGTTTGTATTATTATAAAACACATTTCAAG
Organism: Limulus polyphemus; assembly: GCF_000517525.1. NCBI lineage: Eukaryota > Metazoa > Arthropoda > Merostomata > Xiphosura > Limulidae > Limulus > Limulus polyphemus. The sequence continues at coordinate 167,030 of NW_013666446.1, forward strand.
AATTCTGGGCATACGAATCTCGTCGACGAATCATTACCTTGATAAGGTATAGATAATAATATATTGTACGTTTTTGTCGCTATATACGATACACTATCATAGTTCTTCGAAAAAATTAGAGTTAAGATAGCAGTTAGGCAGTTATCGATTCTATTTTCGGGAAACGTAATTTAATAATAAAGCAAAACACGAACATAACAATACGAAGCATTTATTAAACGTTTCGGAATCTTCAAAATTCCATCTTCAGTAACCTATGGGTACAAAAGAAACACAATGGTAATTATACCAGAGCTATATCATATTTCTGTTGTAATTACCTCTGTGTTTGTTTTGTGCCGCTAAATTACTGAAGATGGAATTTTGAAGATTCCGAATCGTTTAATTCATAAACGCTTCGTATTGTTATGTTCGTGTTTTACTTTATTAGGCAGTTATGTGTTAACTTTTGTACGTGTGTGTTTATATATATATTTATGCTGATGTGAGTTGTTTTTCAGCATTGTTGTGTATGCGTATGTTCGAAAAATTAAGCTACATGATTATCCAGTTTAGATTAGATAAATCAAATCAAATCACTTCTATTAATCCTATCCAAGAAAACTTACAAAAAGCCGGTTTTGGTATCCATAGTAACAATAATCTTGATTTTGCTTAAGTTATATGTGATCAGGTATTTTATTCCAGAGAATTCTCTGTTTTGTACTGTGTGAGTAAACGCTTGAATCATATAAGTACTTTGGTTTATGAAGCATTGGTTTTATTTGTGTGGTCACCTAAACATTACAAATCAATCGAGGAAGCGATAAAGTTGAAAATGGTTGTTTTTAATGTCTAACATATGATATCATCTGTCTTTAGTTGGTGCAGTTTTGTATATCCGTATAAATGTGTATGTTTGTATATAATAATGTAGAATAATGATAGTTAAATATGAATGTAAAGATTGTCGAACGAAAGAGATTTAATGGAAGACTTCACGTTTTCATAAATATTTTGAGCGATTTAGACGAATTAATGTTAAATTAACCTATCAGTAGTATCACGTAAATTTCATTCTTATCTGTAGCGGTTGCTTTGGTGCTTCAACGTTTTAATTTGTAATTAATGTCAAATTAACCTAGAAATAGTATCACGTAAATTTAAATCTTATCTGTAACGGCTACTTTTGTGCCTTAGTGTTTTAAATGGTAATTTTACAACGTGTGATCTTTAAAAAATCCTTGAAATATTATGCAAATTGTCTTATTAGATTGATAATGTTGAAATTTTCTGTACGCCAAGAGTTGAGTTTAAGCATTGAGTTGTAAGAAGAGACGTAGCCGTTCTTAAATGAGAAGTTACTGGTGACTAAAGAAAGAACAACAGGTAAAAAGAGACGTAGCCGTTCTTAAATGAGAAGTTACTGGTGACTAAAGAAAGAACAAAAGATAATATTAATTACATTTATTTTCCTTATCTTATATCTTGTGTTGAAGGACGAGCCAAATACTTCTATTGAATAACAGAAGATAATATTAATTACATTTATTTTCCTTATCTTATATCTTGTGTTGAAGGACGAGCCAAATACTTCTAAGGAATGACATAAGATAATATTAATTACATTTATTTTCCTTATCTTATATCTTGTGTTGAAGGACGAGCCAAATACTTCTATTGAATAACAGAAGATAATATTAATTACATTTATTTTCCTTATCTTATATCTTGTGTTGAAGGACGAGCCAAATACTTGTATTAATTAGGTTTTGGGCACTTGTTTACAAGTAATATATGTATTAATTAAGTTGTTGGCACTTATTTACAGGAAATACATCTTGATTACACGGTCGCAACTTATTTTGTGGACTTTTTTTAACTAACACGATAACTTTTCTAATTAATACCATGTGATATTCAGTAATATAGGGCTTAATAAACTTATATTGTATAAGTTGTATCACACTCCCGTTGATATACATGCGTATAAACACGTGCGTTATATGTATATATACATATACATAAAGTAATTGGCTATCTAACCGTATTCAATCACCTGTAGCCTAATATATAAGTTAGTACTAAAATATCATGTATTTAGCACGAGATGCAAAATAATATCATATTGTTTAGTAAATAATACGTGCGTTTTGCTAAGCTTCTATTACCATTTATTGTTGGGTGAGGCGTGGGTAATGGTAATATAATTATTACCAAGAAATTTCATTTTTCGAGAGTAATATATGTACATTGCTAAGCCCCACCCCAACCTGGTGGTTAAGCAGTATCTTTGAGGGCTTACCAGACTAAAAATCGGGTTTCGATACCCGTGGTGTGCACAGAACAGATAGTCCATTGTATAGCTTTGTGTTTAACTAAAATTAAACAATCAAAAAAGCTAACATCTTCAAAACAAGAATCTCGCATTGTTAGCAAAATACACAAGCGTAATGTCAAGACATTGGTTATACTTTCTGCTAAATATGTCTGACAATAGTAATAAATAGACAACCAAGTGAGTAATAAGTCTTGACCTATGCGTTAACTATTTATCTCTAATTATTACAGTATTACAAAAGATTATGTGAGTACCATAAAAGCTGCTATTTTTGTCCTTTACTGTTCGTGTTCAATATATTCACCACTAAACAGTCCTGAACCTGTATTTTACGAATACTTTGAGATTGGGTATCAGTGAACCTAAGTACCACAGATTAGGTGAAAAAGAATAATTTTAGGGCCCTTGATCAAAGGATTTGTCATTGCGGAGTTTATTTTGGACATTCTTTCTTTTCTGTAGATCCTCTGGTTTGTAAGTCATACCATTGTGGAAGGCAGCTTTTTGAGAGCACACAAAATGTACGAGAGATAAGGAAATTGTGGAGGTAACGAGGACTTTGTTTGAGAATATGACAAGGTCTAGGAGAGGCAGTCTTCTGAACCTAGAACTTTCACCAGTCATGGTGAGAGCAATAAGAGATGCAGTATTCTGAACCTACAACTTTCACCGACCATGGTGTGAGCAATAGGAGAGGCAGTCTATCTAACCTAGTAACTTTCACCAACCATGATGAGAGCAATAGGAGAGGCAGTCTTTTGAACCTAGAACTTTCACCAACCATGGTGAGAGCAATAGGAGAGGCAGTCTTCTAAAACTATAACTTTCACCAACCATGGTGAGAGCAATACCATTGTTCTCGACCCATCTTCATAATTAAAAAGTTGAATGGCAATCTGGGGCATCCTTAATGTAATTTCACGTGGTTACATCTAATATTCAGGATCTTAGGACAGTAAAAAAAAGGTCATGGTGACAGTAAGTAGCCTGAACGTCTCGAGATTTACTGATGTTGTTAATATAGCTCGTGAACAAGCTCCAGTTTCACAATGTACTGTATAAAGTAACCAAATACCAAGAAGAAATAGAGGGATGCTGTTGACGAACTTCAGTACATTTTCTCAGTTGGAACAGGTGGCATGACATCTCGTTATGATCCAACGAAAGTAGGAGTTAGTCTTGAGCCTTCATGGTCAGCAAAGCACACTGACGACACTCTGAGAACACCATAGACTATCACGATAGCAAAAATGACCTTTGTCCAAGACACAATAGAATGTGACAACAAAGTGTGGAATATCATTTCATGTTGGCATTGCAGATTTGGTTCAAGGATGGATGCATATCCAGATTTCAAGAATAAGATGAACGCCCAAAAATATCTCGACAGGATTTTGCAGAGAAGTTGGGAATTGGAGCTTGTGCACCAGTCAGTGAGGTAAAACAGGTAAACCTATCAGTGTTCAAGGAAACAGTAAAGTAAGACGTGGAGAAAACACGGGTCACACCAGGGAAAACTCAGACAAAGTGGAAGGCTTCTCTGGATTTAGTTGGTTCTCCACTAAAACTGAAAGAGGTAATTGGTATATACTGCACGACTTTGTGTTGTGCCGCTCTGTGAGGTCATGCCTAATGGTCTGGTTCTAATATACTACTAATTTTCTTAAAGTGCTGTGAACAGGTCGTACTGTATTACAACATGAAAAAGTTAACATGGAATGTGTAAGTCAGGTAAATGGGTGCCACTTGGCTAGATTTGTGTCTAAATTATTTTTCGTATTTATCTGATGTAGCAGGGTTTTCCATGGACCATAGAAGACAGTGTTGATAAGATAAACATGGCAGTAGGGACTGATTGCCTTTTTATGATAGCAAAAGTAATTTTTCTGTTGCTGTCCATGCCTACTACATTGAAATATTTGTATATATGTGTATTGTATAATTACAGAATGTGGTCCGATGGATTTTATAGCAGAATAATCTATTTTAGCTTAAAGACATCTGTTACTATTTAATTTTCGTGACATTACTTGAGTTGGGGTAATCCTCATTCGTTTGGTGGCATTTGAAGATTTTGCCTTTGTACAGTTTACGAAAGAAAAGGAGTAAGTAACTTGTGTTTGTCAGTTGCAAGAGAAACCATAAAGCCATTTAGTGGTGATGTCATGCACTAAACATGATCTGTTCGTTTTTATGTGATGCCAAAATAGAAGTGCTTGTAAAGTCTACACGTTTATTTTGGAACATATTAAACCAGTTTGTCTATGTTATATACACAGATATATTATATACATGAGTACAAATTATTCAGGCAAATAAAGAATTTTGGCTTTGAATTCTGAAATGGGATACATTTAGTGGAAACTTCAATGGTTGTTTTCAACTGTATGGTGTGATCTATGTGTTCTTCATGCAAGAAAAAATATTTCAGGTTTGGCCCCAAATTGAAATATTTGAGAACATATTATTTTTACTGAAGGAAAGACACTGAGTGACTAGAGCACCTACACCTCACTGACTGAAACATATGGTGGACCCACTGTTGTAATTGAATTTTATGAAGAAATATTTTGCACATTTGGCAACTGATATCTTTCAGGCTATTTTCAGCTTCAAAAATCAAATAACATTATGTTCACTTGGTTAGTCAAAATGAAAAGAAAGTTAATTTGCATAGTATTTTTGAGTAGTTTTGATTGAAAAATACGTTGGGTTGGTATATAACATGATAATTTATGACTTTGAGGTAAACATTTTTGAATGAGGTAAACATTACATAGAGTGATTATGAAGAAAGTTTAACAGTCGAATCCATCATAACTCATAGAAAAGTGAAATTGCATATGGGTTTTAAGGGTATCATGTGGATGCAAGTACCACAGTTATCACATGTTGCCACCAGGGTTGCCACTTTAACCTTATCCTGATCAAGATGTGCTCCTCTAGCATACAAAATGTATTGGGTCCATGTAACAATGGACACTACAACACTGAATCACATCTTATTTCATATGCTGGCCACTTCCCAGACAATTTCATTCTTGATATCTAAAATTGTGCGATGATTCCAATAGTACAAGCATGACTTCAGGTATTCCCATAACCAGAAATCACCTGATGTTAGTTCTAATGAACAAGTGAAGTGACATGAAATTATTCTGTCCTGAAAGTGCTTTCATAAGATTTGTTTCACCTGGTTACCAATATGTTAAAAGTCACTGTCATGCATAAAAATATGTCTATCATATTTTGTTGCTCTAACATGGGAATCCCATTGACTATGAGCATTGCGAGGTACCATGCAATATTGATCATTCTGGTTTGCAGTGAGTATCCCAATAGTTTTTCAAACAATAATGTACAACAACAAAGTCAGCTGTTAAACCACACTACACTGTCACCTTAACACCATGGAAGTTTGTAGAAAATAATGTTACATGGAGTTTAGTTTCTGACCAGATAATACAATGGCACATCTTGACTTTTTCAGAAAGGGTGAAGTGTGCTTCATCAACCCATAAGATATAGGTAGATCATTGATCATCCACTTCCAATCTTGCTAATAAATGCATTGAAAAATCAACATTTCATGTTAACTCCATCTCCTTCAGTGCTCAAAAATGATGCAGATTGTAACAAAACATTTGAAAAGTTGACAGAAGAGTCGTATGAACTGTTGAAACTGATAAATCCCGATTCTGAGTGACATAATGTGCACTGCTGCACCCATGTGCCTTTGTGTTGGCTAAAGCATGGCTGACCTCAGTGAAAGTTTTAGTAGGTGTTGTAATCTACCTATTCATAAACGCAACTTCTATTCTCAAATTATTTTATAAAGGTTTTGTTAAGATGTTACGCACTGTACAGTATTCCCTGAGAGTTACCTTGGCATTGACTGATTTGGTGTGATAATATTTCAATAGTTCACATCTCTTCCCACTTACCAAATTAACGTCAGTTGAATGATATAAATTGTGTTAAACAGTCCCATTTATACTCATGGGAAATATAAGAAAGAAACCACAGTGGCACCCCTTGTGGCAACATATGACAACTGGGGCATTTGCATCCACATTATAACCTTAACACACCTATTAAATTTCACGTTCCTATGACATACCATTTGTAAGATACGATGCACTGACTGCAAAACTATTTATTATCATCTTAGTGTGTTGAGCTAGGTTGAGAAAAAATTGGCTGCTGTATTCAGTCTATTACTCTGTGATGCTTACAAATATCTGATAAAGCACCTAATTGCCATTATCGAATGCTTCACAGTTTGTATAACAGTAACATTTTTCAGTTCTTTTTATCACACATATTTTTGTGGGGAAATAATAAAAAGGAAATCTAATACTTAGTAGTGAGTTCAGTTTATAAGCATATATTATTTCTATGCTTCATAAATAACAGTTTCATTTCTGGTCACTAGATGACAGCACAAATTGTTCTTGTATAACGACTATTGTGACTTTTCATTGCACAAACATGATATTTGCCAAAACAATTTCAGTATACATATAGAAGGTAAGAAATAATATTCAAAATTAATATTCAAGGTATCAAGGAGATCAAGTATTTATGCAACTGACAGCTATGTATACATGTTATTGATGGATGAGTTTAAAAACACCAGTTTCTTAATTATCAATACAATAAATTATATAGCAGTCTACTTTTCTTCAAATTGTTAGGGGAGCCGAACCTGGCAGCTGTGTGTGTATGCGTGGTATCATACTTCTTGAATTGGGATCTTTATGGAGTCCTCCCTATTAATCAACATGACCCCAGCATGTGGTAGAGTCCATTGTATGCACATGCAGTGAGTTCGGGTAAGTTTGAAGACGTGGATTCTGTAAATATCATCTTAACGTGGATTCCGTGCTCTTAGATACTTTTAATTTCTTTGAGGGATCATTGCAGCTTCAGTGGTCTCCAGTATAATCCAAAATTAGAGAAACTGATATGATATTAACAATATACATTACCACTAAGTTATAAAAGTAAAACAAACGTTCACTTATCGACCTACTTCAATGAAATTGTTTAATAAAATAGGGGAGACAAGTAATAAACAATTGCAATTCCCCGCGGTGGACACAGCAGATAGCCCAATACGGCTTTGCTACAAAAAAAGCTCACACGTACGTACAGACATGTCGTTGTTTCAAGATCTTGGTAATCTTACAAAAATATAGTTACATGTGCATGGAGCATACTTTATGACACTAGAATTATTAAAAACAGTTACCTATAGAAATCAAATGTAAAAACATATCATCTGTTTATCTGGCATATCATAGGAACACATAAACTGTTTGGTTAATTTACAGAGCAACAAAACGATTATGACATGCATGCAACATATATTAATCTTACTCTTACGTCAGCACTGAGTGTTTTTTGATAAACACAAAGCTTGGACTAAAATTATAACAGTTAGATATTGTATTTTACTTTAAGCAGAATCTCAAAGATAGATTACAACGGTTAGACATGGTGTAAGAATACAACGGTTAGACATGAAGTAAGAATACAACGGATAGACATGAAGTAAGAATACAACGGCTAAACTTGGAGTAAGAATATAACGGCTAAACTTGGACTAAGATTGTAACAGCTAGACTTGGAGTAAGATTATAACGGTTAGAACTGGAATAAGGTTATATCCTTTAGACTTGGAGAAAATTATAACAGTTAGATATTGTATTTTATTTTAAGCAGAATCTCGAAGATAGATTACAACGGTTAGACATGGTGTAAGAATACAACGGTTAGACATGAAGTAAGATTACAACGGTTAGACATGAAGTAAGAATACAACGGTTAGACTTGTAGTAAGAATATAACGGATAGACATGAAGTAAGATTACAACGGTTAGACATGAAGTAAGAATACAACGGTTAGACATGAAGTAAGAATACAACGGATAGACATGAAGTAAGAATACAACGGTTAGACTTGTAGTAAGAATAATACGGCTAGACATGGAGTAAGATTATATCCTTTAGGTTTGGATACAATTATAACGGTAAGATATTGTGTTTTACTTTTCTATCCGGTTAACCCTAAACTACATGACACATTTCTTTTTTCTGAACTTAAGCTATGCCTCTGGCGCTTTTATGTTTTTTCTGTGCTAGTACAATACTTTTTATGTATCTTGTCGATTATTCCTTTCCAGCGACGCCAAGAGTTACTACCTTTTACTTATCATCTTCTCCACTGAATCATGAGCTCTTTTCTGATAAATGTTTTGTTAGTTTTACGTGAATGAGGAGCTCAAGGTTGATTTTTAACCTGTCACTATCTCCCATAAGCTGAATAAAGTTTTCAAACTTCAATTTCTATAGTGTTCAAGTATAATATAACATGATACTTTAGTGTGCTTAAATATTATACTTTTTTATAAAGCTTTTCCATCATTATTCGCCACTGTAATACCCAAACCCCGACTATCTCGCTGCTAGAGGCAAATTTGTGGTCATTTGTGAATTTTTTCCCCAACTTTCTCAGTGTAATGACATTAAAATCACTAAGAACCTTTTTTGATAGATAAAAAAGTAAATTATCATTTCTCGAACACAATAAGCAATTTTACATTGAACTGATAAACCTTCTGTCTATGAAACATGCATTTATATAAACCATGGAAACAGTTTAACTTGGTTTATTGAAAAATACTCCGTGCGTTCTCTAATATTTTCAATAACACGAAATGATATTCACGAATGACAATAAAATAAGTTCGGTTTCTAATGCACACACGCACACACATGCAGTTCATCAAAGACATTTTGTTTCTCAAAATCCCCCTAGAAAAATGTGGTTTGAAAGAAGTCAGGAACATTGTAATTAACTAAATTTCACATAAAAGCTTTTGCTTGTTTGTTACTATGCACAAAGCTACACAATAGACTATCTGTGCTATGTCCAACACGGGTATTAAAACCCGATTTTTGGAGATATAATGCCCACAGATTTACGGCTGAGCAACATGGGGGCTCATATAAAAGCACTTCATATTATTTAAATTGAGAATAAATAAACATTATTACTCAGATGTTTTGGCTATAACATTATTTTAATTACTTCGTTTCACGAACGCACTAAGATTACCCGGTTTCGCTTTTCAGTCATACGTACTAAAAAACAGAGGTAGACTTTCTTTTTTTTTTACTAACGGATAAAACATAGATCGTAGAATGACTATCTCTGTCTTAGGGTACGTATATCTGAGATTACTCCTGATACCGGTATCCTAATGTCTTACTGTGGTATTACTCATAAGACCGGTATTCTAATGTCTTAGTGTGATATTTCTCATGTGACCGGTATCCTAATGTCTTAGTGCGGTATGATTTATGAGATTGGTATCCTAATGTTTTAGTGTGATATTACTCATGTAACCGGTATCCTAATGTCTTAGTGCGGTATGATTTATGAGATTGGTATCCTAATGTCTTAATGCATTATTGCTCATGAGACCGTTATCCTAATGTCTTAATGTGGTATTACTCATGAGACTGGTATCCTAATGTCTTAGTGTGGGATTACTCATGAGACCGGTATCCTAATGTCTTAGTGTGGTATTACTCATGAGACCGGTATCCTAATGTCTTAGTGTGGTGTTACTCATGAGACTGGTATCCTAATGTCTTAGTGTGGTATTACTCATGAGACCGGTATCCTAATGTCTTAGTGTGAGATTACTCATGAGACCGGTATCCTAATGTCTTAGTGTGGTGTTACTCATGAGACCGGTATCCTAATGTCTTAGTGAAACAAAAGCATTCGAACAAAGTTTAAACATTAAAGCAAGATATCCTAAGACGAAGCTGACCATAACAGAGCTACCATGTAATTCGGCTAGCTATTTAATATCATACTTGGTAATTGGTATTTTCAACCTGAACGACACCTCATGCAATACATGGACTAAAAGGTCAGGTAGGAGACCCCAAATTTCAGGCTTAGCCAGTCCTAATTTGCAATTGCTTCTCAGAAAGGGGGAACAGGTCACAAGCACTCGCCCCCTGTGCAACTACTCTTAAAGGAATGTCGAATCAACCGTTAGAACATTAACACCTCTGCAGCTGAAGGCTTAGATTGTGTTCAACAGCAACCGTGTTGAACTTCCTAATCGCCACTAATATTATACAAGTGCCTATAGCAAGTCTGTTATCAAATCATCAATATTCTGCTTAATGGTAGAAGGTCTAATTTACTTTATAGGTCTTTGAAAGAAATGAGAACAAGTACTTTTTAATAGTTCCATATTATCTCCAGTTAAAAACAACCAAACATAACTCCTATTTATAAAACAATTGTTTTAGTAATTTCTAACATAACAAAATGTCCTCCTCACATCAGACGGTTACTAGGTTATACACAGTTTTCGTATAACCTTGCTATGAGAAGAATTAATAATTAGCTGTTATTACCATGGAAAAGTGATGATGGCAGGTTTTAGTTCTGCAAAATCAAGGCTTAGTAAACTTTGGAAAATAAAATGAAAGAGATGGCGCTATCTGTTTTATAATAAAACATTGTTCGAAAGCGATTATGAATTTAAAATATATTCAAAAAGAACTTAAAAATGTTGCTCATCCAACTGTAAAGAAATAGAAATAAAAAATATGAATATAAAATTATATTGTAAAGTAAAACTGTACAGACTTCTCATTAAAAACATCTTAGAACGCATGAAGGAATATATCAATGTGAACGAAGTTGTTGTGACTTGTATTAGTGTTACCAGGATTATATTTAAGGAGATTTTATTAGCCAAATATTTTCAATGTGAATGTAATTGTGATAAAAAGAAATAAAAGAGGAAAATGTACAATAAGTTTTGGAATGTATGTCAGTGAAAGAGATTGTTTAACATTGGTTTGGTTTGTTTTGAACTTTTCGCAGAACTGCTCGAGAGCTATCTGCGCTAGCCGTCCCTAATTTAACAGTGATAGACTAGAGGGAAGGCAGCTAGTCAACACCACCCACCACCAATTCTTTGGTTACTCTTGTATCAACAAATAATGGGATCGACCGTGACATTATATTATCCCCACGGCTGAAAGGGCGAGCAGGTTCAGAGACGGAGATTCGAATCCGCGATCCTCAGTTGAGCTCCCTAACTACCAGGCCATGCATTTAAAATTTTTCATGAAGCTCTATAAGTACGAAGTGTGTAAACCTTTAACTAGCCACGCGCAAGTAAATAATAATATAAAATTTGTATATAGTGTAGTACTAACCTATAGTATGTAAAAGCCCTTTCCGACGCAAAATACTCATACAATTAGATCTTAAAGATGTGTTCAGCTTGGGAATCTAGAGTTCTCAAGACAAGGAACCACCTGGCCATGCCGGGCCCGAACACGAAGGACAGTACGTAACGTAACCAAGAAAAATCTTCGTCTGGAAAAGCAACACGAGTCACGTATATACAAGTTGATTCCACGATAAATCCGATCAACCGACATATACCTCAAGTAGTTGGAGAATGAAACGGACATTCGTGCTATTAAATATAGAAAGATACACTCGTCAAGTCACGAATAGATTTCTGTGCGATCGGACTGTTGAAACGGATGCTGGGAAATTGTCATCTTCATACACGAGACGGTTAATGGGATGTCGCAGGGAGTTGTATTGAGCTTTTCACATGACAGCCTTACGAATTGCAAAGAAAGTTACGCTGCAGGGCTATTGTCGTCCTATAGAGTATGACCGGATATATTTAAGGGTGAGAGGAGGCTTCAAAACCGTTTTAATATAAGGCACTCAACTTCTGTAGATATCAAGGGGCCCATGAAGCAAAATTACATGGAAACCATTAAATAACACTATTGTTAATTATTGTGTGGGCCTCAAGAGTGCTCCTTGAAAGCCAGTAAACTTGATCCAACAAGTTAATATAGCTAGTTGCGCCCGTGTTCACGTGTGATATTGATATATATTGTAGAGACTACATTTTTTTTCAAACCATGCGAATAAGGATTGAGAATTTTTACTTCAAACAGCTCATTTGGTCTACCTGTACCTTATTAGATGTTGTAATGTTAATTTCCTGCTGTCGTTTAAGTGAACTCACCTACGGAATATTGTGTATGTCTGAGCATTACTATCACCTTATCTATTAATTTCAGTTCTTAAAGCAGTCCATAATATGTTCTAAAGAGGTTTAAACATACTCTATAAAAATTATTTTCATGTGCCTCTCACAGTGGTTTGTCGCCATAAGTTCTAGCTTTTGTGCCATGAACGACATGTTTAATATCTGTATATTTGACAGTGCAATGTCATCATGGTTAGACTTATGACTGGAGAATTACGTTACAGTCCTATCTGAGGAAAGTGTAATATTTTAAACATAATATTTTAAAAAACAAACCACGAAACTTGTTCCACTGAAATAACAAATCTAACAATGTAGGGCGTGACTGAAGTATCAGTACAGTATGGTATACAACAAAGTGAATAAGGAATTAATTCTCCTCCAATATCCGATTTAATTACCATACTAAGTTTAGAATCCTGCTACTGCGGCCTCGCTAAGCAAGATTTGCTTATTTGAGATTTTATCTCGTAGCCGCAGGTATAAGTACGTAAATAGTTAAATATAATACGTATTTCACAGTGTTGTGTTATCCTTTTAGAGACTAGTAGCATATGAGCTTCTATTCATCTTTATATACACCAAACAAAATATTCCGTAAACTATGAGACCTAGAAATAATCCACGAGCTCACAAATCATGACTTGGTTAGGGCGCTCGAGTCCGAATTTCCTCACCGAACATGCTCGTCCTTTCAGCCGTGGAAGCGTTATATTTTGACGTTCAATCTTCTTTGGTAAAAGTGTAGCCCAAGAGATGGCGGTGGGTGGTGTTGCCTAGCTGCCTCCTCTCTAGTCTATCGCTTCAAAATTAGGGACCGTTAGCTCGGATAGCGCTAGAGCAACTTTGCGCGAAATTCCAAACACAAAGAATTACGAAACAAATGTGAAATAAGGAAAGGAATTGTAAATAATGTTATCTTATGTCATTCCTTAGAAGTATTTGGCTCACTCTTCAACACAAGATATCAGGTAAGGAAAAGAATTGTAATTAATAATATCTTGTGTTATTCAATAGAAGTATTTGGCTCACTCTTCAACACAAGATATCAGGTAAGGAAAATAAACGTAATTAATATTATCTTATGTCATTCCTTAGATATATTTCCTGTAAACAAGTGCTCACAACCTAATTAATACATATATTTCCTGTAAGTAAGTGCTCACAACCTAATTAATACGTATGTTTCCTCTAAGTAAGTGCTAACAACCTAATTAATACGTATGTTTCCTCTAAGTAAGTGCTAA
>NW_013666446.1:181656-218628 GCF_000517525.1 Limulus polyphemus
CAACAGGTAAGAAGAGACGTAGCCGTTCTTAAATGAGAAATTACTGGTGACTAAAGAAAGAACAGGTAGTACCCGCTGCCTATGTGTCTACTCTTAACTATATAACAAGATTGATTTTCACTCTTACCTAACGCCTTCATAGCTAAGAGTATTTGCTTAGCACAGCTCGAAACTTGGACCTTCAGGTACGCAGCTCGGCACATTTGCCTCGAGGCCAAACCCGGTCCGAAATCAAGTTGAAGACACTATTTTCTGAGCATCTAATACATATAAACAGTAGATAAAATACTGGACATTGTACAACCACTTATATTTAGTTTAAACTGGGTTTTTGCTATTTACAATATCAAATATATCATTGACTTGGTATGGGCATAAGATACAATATTTTTTTAAGTTGTGTGGACATAGCCTTTTTAATTTTTATGGTTAATTTGCAAAGCTATGCAAAAAATTTGTAAGGAACTTACACATATCAGCTTGCTAACTTTCTGTTTAAAAAGTTATATAGTTTTTAGTTTCGATCAAGGCTGTCTGTTTTGGAGGATGTTTCTCATTTAGTTATTATTGGATAATGTTTTCGATAAACACATTTTACTTTAGCATGAACCAATGTTTTCCAAAGTGTATGGAACGCCTCCCCAGGAGAGATTAGGAGAGCCAGTAGTACAATAATGTAAAATTAAACGATTTATTATATTTTTTATTAATGTGCATCCATAATTATTTGTATCCATCATTCTTTCTTTCAATATTTCCTTTATAGTTATAATTTATGTATCTAATTACATCCGAAAAACAACAAAAACTTTCTTTCATTGATATAATCTATGTATCTACTTACGTCTGAAAAACAACGAAAACCGTAAGTAGATACATAGATTATATCAATGAAAGAAATTTTTATTGTTTTTCAGATCATTTCTTTTATTAGTATGATTTATGTATCTAATTACATCCGAAAAACAACAAAAAACTTTCTTTTATTGATATAATCTATGTATCTAAATACATCCGAAAAACAACAAAAATGTTTCTTTTATTGGTATAATCTATGTATGTAATTACATCCGAAAAACAACAAAAATGTTTCTTTTATTGTTATAATCTATGTATCTAATGCCATCCGAAAAACAACTAAAAACATTTTTCTGTTATAATCTATGCATCTATTTACATCCAAAAAACAAACAAAAGTCTTGCTTTTATTGTTATAATCTATGTCTCCAATTGAATCCGAAAAAAAAAACAAATTTTTTCACTGTTATAATCTATGTATGTAATTACATCCGAAAAACAAAGAAAAAATATTTTTTTATTGTTATAATCTATGTATCTAAATACATCCGAAAAACAACAAAAATGTTTCTTTTATTGTCACAATCTATGTATCTAATTACATCCGAAAAACAACAAAAATGTTTCTTTTATTGGTATAATCTATGTATGTAATTACATCCGAAAAACAACAAAAATGTTTCTTTTATTGGTATAATCTATGTATGTAATTACATCCGAAAAACAACAAAAATCTGTTATTTACTATTATAACCTATGTATTTAATTACATCCGAAAAACAACCAAAAGGTTTTTTTATTATTATAATAATATAATATAATAACCTTTTATTGTTATGACCTACGTATCTAATTACATCCGAAAAACAACAAAAATATTTCTTTTATTTTTATAATTTATGTATCTAATTACGTCCGAAAAACAAACAAAAATCTTTCTTTTACAAGGGATAGTGTGAGTAATCTTAGACTACACATCTTGTCAAACTTTTTACAGATCCTCCATTGTACGTAGGCGTTAGCTTCTAAGACCATGTTTAAGCAGAAACGAAGGCACGAAAAGTTCATGAGAGCTGCATCGGAAGACTTGGCAGGAATGTAAACAAATGGTATTGCTGCGGTTCCAGTTTCTGTAGCCATCTTACTCATGAAAACAGCTGCTAATTTTGTAGAATGATTAGAATCCTGTGAACGTATAGCACTTAAGCTTTCGTCTTTCTCAAATTCTTCATTACTACCTTGTTTACAGTACCAGGAATGTTGTTGCAGCGTCATCGCATTGGCTTCGAGGGATTGGAGGATTCTCTTTCATAATCATAGCTTGCACTTTGCGGATGAGACCACTGATTTGGACTAGACTGGGGTGTGATTTCTAAGCCCGTTGCTGTCCTAAACTCTCTAATGTACGGCTTTTTTTTTCTTCTTTGGGAAACATTGTTATGTGTCTCCCGGTGAGACAGTGTTAAGTCTATGCTAGAATCCATGGCTCGATTCCTCGAGATGGGCACAGCTGATAGCCCAATGTAGCTTTGCTACAAAATATACAAACATTGTAATGTTGGGACCTTTGACATTATATCAGTTAACCATGTCGCTTTACAAACATCCTTTCTTGGAAAGGGGTGTGGCATGGAGCTCATTTTTATAGGCACTAAGCGAAAATCTGGAAAGTATTTGATTACGTTTAGAATTTGGTTTTAATAGTATTTTACTATATTTAGGTGCGTATAATTATTGTATATTAACTCTTGTTAGATTTCTGTCGAACCGAGGGCACTGTATGTCTGTTCAATAGCTTTATGAATTTCTACTAATTTTTTAAATGAGTTTATTGACACGGTTTGTGATTAAAGCATTCCAAAACTATCGTTACAGTAAAGGTCAACATTATTGTTTGTCATAGTTCTAGCCGATACGATCACTCGAATCTAATTGTTAATAAATAACTTTTTTTTTATAACTACTAACTAATTTTACATCGTAAGTTTCAGCTGCTAATCTGAAGTGTTCAGTAAAGTTCTGAAAAGGACCATTTCTATTTCATCAGTGACTAGGGTTCGATCCTGGGTATTCTTTGTGGAAGTCTAATGCGTTTTACGCTCATCTGGGGCTTGAAGCCTCATCCGTTTATGACTTGAATCGACTATTTTAATGTTTTCAAGAGGGATGTCCAGCTTCTGCCGATTTATATGCTAGGTCGACCGAGTGTATTATCAGTTAGGTGTGATTCATACTTACTCGTATCTGTCTGATTTCTGTAACCTCTTGTAATTTATGACTTGGTAACCGCTAAGTCAAGGAATAGGAGTTTGTTCGCCTATAAATAAAACTACCAAACAGTGTAAAAAGAGAAGACATGGACTGACTAGTTTTATGAATGAACAGGATTTGTAATATTGAAAAACAAAGTTAAGTATAATACCAGAAAATCACATCACTATAATCTTCTTAACAATCTTAGTCTTAGTTCCTCCCGTTCCATTGGGAACATTGGTCAACGAGACCTCGCCATCTGCCTCTGTCATGAGCGGTCTCCACTGCTTGGTCAATGGAAACACTTTATAAAGAAGAAACAAAAAGATGACAAATACCAAGAATAAATAGGAAGACAAACTACAGACACACAACCATATTTCCCTACGTCACAGGTCTCTCTGAGAACATACAAGTATGTAAATAATATAGAGTTATGGCAGTACTCAGAAGTCACAACACAGTGTGAGATCACAACTTGTATGCACCAAACCACAAAAAAAACATTTACAATACCCCCTGATATAACTGAGAAAAATACAGACCGAAAAATGTAATATCCAGGAATTGCAGTCTGTCTGAAATAGTTCATACCAGAGAAGACCATACAAGAAACTGGGATAATATTGATGTAATAGGGTATGAACCACACATGAGAAGAAGAAAGATAAAAGAAACTTACAAAATCCACCTAATTGATAACACGCTCAGTCAATCTAGCCTAGAAGTGAACAAAACCTGGATGTCCCACCACTTGAAAACATTCAACAACAGGATGTCCGAAATGTCTGGAACCATAGGCACTTCAACGGATTTTACAGAATGTATTCCACATATTGACCTTGTAATTCGAAACAAGTTTGAATTAACAGCAGGATTAACTAGACCTTCCCATACTTTGACAGCGTAATAATCAGTCACGTATCTGAAACAAGGGAAAGCTGCAAATCACCTATGGTTCAGGTTAGTTGATTCATGCTCTAACCAGGGGAAGACTCAAACCCCAGACGAATGGATAGCACATTAGATTTCCACTAAGACCTAGGATCGAATCCTGCCCAATACGAACATTGGAATTGTCCATTTTAAAGAACTTCCCTGAACACTTCAGGAGATTACATTTACACGGTTGTTCTTTCTATCATTATCATATGAACATACTTGTGTTCAATACGCATTTATACGGTTGTTCTGTCTATCAGTATCATATAAACATGCTCATGTTCACCCCACAGTTACACGGTTGTTCTGTCTATCATTATCATATGAACATGCTTGTGTTCACCGCACATATGCACAGTTGTTTTCTCTATCGTTATTATAATTACTTGCACGTTTTCACCTCACCTTTACACTTTATTTGTGTGTCGTTATAATATTAACTTGCTCGTGTTGATCTAACATTTACACAGTTTAGTAATCTATTATTGTTATGTTCATATGTTCAAATAAAGTCTGTCTGCCGGACTGTGGGATTTACTTTTTGACATGATACATTACTAAGAAAATATGTTCTGTAACACAACACTCTGTATCGCTCAATTATCAGTTAGGGTTAGTGCATTGCACGAGCTGTTGCGTAATGACATGTGAGGTCGTTTACGTTTTTCTTAGAGTTATTTATTTTCCCTTATATATAATCATGTTATAATATTTTTTTATTTTCTTTGGAAACCTATCCTGTTCTCTTTTCATCTTCCTGATACACCTGGAAGTAATCAAATAGGATGAATATGACACTTCATTGAACGCTTTCACAACTGAAAACCGCCTTTCAATTACACCTCTTTAACTAGTGGTGTAGCTACAGCCTCAGATCATGATCGTGTTTTAAAGTCGGTCACAGTATATCAAGCCATTTACATAAGTAACTCGCATTCATTTAGTTTTGTCAGCCCAGTGGTTAGTTTACCAGATTGTGGAGATGTGATTCCTTCGTTCACGTTCTGTTACCGCTAAAACAAAAATCAAACTCTGTACTTTAGAAATGTGAGTGCGTTATAACAGTAACAGTCAAATAATGGTTGCTTTTTTTGCTCACTTTTTGAGTTTTTAAAACGTTTGTGATTCTTTCAAAGTTTTAAAGATTGTTTGTTTGTTTGAAGTTAAGCACAAAGCTGCACAATGGGCTATCTGTGCTCTGCCCACCACGGGTATCGAAACCCGGACTCTAGCGTTGTAAGTCCGCAGACATACCGCTGTGCCACTGGATAGCAATTTTAAAGAAGCATAAACTTTTTACTCGTTACAATTTTGAAGTTACTGAACCTGTAAGACAAATTGGAGAAAAAAAGATAAAATTAATTTATTTGCGATAAAAAAGTCATCATATATATATATATATATATGTTATTGTATCTTGGTGGGACAGCGGTAAGCTTACGGATTTACAACACTAAAATGCAAGGTTCGATTCCACGTGGTGGACACAGCAGATAACCCAATTTGGATTTGCTCTAAAATAAAACAAACAAAGTATTTTCAATTAACGAAAATAAAATAATAAAATCTGTTAGTTAATAAAAAGTTATTAAATTATATATTATTTTATATAAAACGCTTAACATAATCTTTGATCATATGTATATGAGTTATATGTTAACTCCATTTATCCTCACAAGAAGGGTGTGGCTAGTGGTTAGCATGTCGAGCCGCGAATCAAAGGGTCCAAGGTCTGCGCGAGCATGACAAAAGCAAATCAATCTTTGTCTGGAACTGCTAGGTGACTACCTTTTCTTTGATCAGTAGTTCAAAATTAGGAACGGCTATACGTGAACCTTAAGAGATTCTGACCTGGCTTTTTATAACAGAAGGTGCAATTTCAATGTAATGCAACCTCATACGTTAATCTTAGAGTTTAGTGAGATTAATGTCATTTCTGTTTGAATGTTCCTGTGTATCATATTAAGAAAATCACTTACTGTCAGTACTCGTAAGCGAAGATGTGACAGAGAGGAAAACCTAAGAAAGATTATATCACTTTGGAAGACAGTTTTTACATTTTGTGACAGGGAACAGTTATTTCATGTTGGGAAATATTAGACTTTTTTACGAGATAGTTATCTACTGTTTTGTGACAAACAAGAAATAAACTTGAAATTGAAAAATGCTAGACATTTTACGAGACGGTATTTACTGTTGTTGTTTCGTTTGGTAAAGAACAATGATTACAATTATATATTTCAAAGGCCTGTTATTTCACTGTGGGGAAAAATAAGAAAAACAATTATGCAAAGGTAGACTTCTGTCTTAGTAAACCTAATATGTTTTGAAGCTGAAAATCCCTTCGCTTCACATTCTTAGGAAATCCACTTTTCACTATTTCTATATACTCACATATTAAAATTTTCATGAATGAAGGTGAGCATAAAATTTCTCCGGCAGATAGCTTCCCTTAAATGAGTACATTTTACCATATTGTATTTTATATCCTAGTTTTATTTTCATGATCTTTATGTGAGATGTTTTATATTTATTGCCTCGTTTCTCAATTTGTCCTTATTCCATCCAAGGTAAGATGATGCTGTTAAAAGTAACATAACTGTTGTGTTACATTCTCTTCCTTTTACGAGTTAAAAGTAACATAACTGTTGTGTTACACTCTCTTCATTTTACGAGTTAAAAGTAACATAACTGTTGTGTTATGCTTTCTTCCTTTTACAAGTTAAAAGTAACATAACAGTTGTGTTACGTTCTCTTCCTTTTATATGTTAAAAGTAACATAACTTTATTACATTTTCTTTTGTCTACATGTTAAAAGTAACATAACTATTGTGTTACATTTTCTTTTCTTACATGTTAAAAGTAACATAACTTTTGTGTTATTATATTTTCCTTTTACATTTTAAAGATAACAACTGTTGAGTTACACTTTCTTCCTTTTACTTGTTAAAAATAACATATCTGCTGTGTTACATTATCTTCCTTTTACACGTTAAATGTAACATAACTGTTGTGTTACATTCTCTTCCTTTTACACGTTAAAAGTAACATAACTGCTGTGCTAAATTCTCGTCCTTTTACACGTTAAAAGTAACATAACTTTTGCACTACCTTTATGAACATGCATCTGCATGTGTGTAATATATACGTGTATGTATACTCGCATATATTTTGATATAATAGACCATTCTTGCGAGGTATATAATATATATCAATGACTGAAATTTCTAAGTTTTATCTGATATCGCGTGTACTAGCAGTACCGAAAGAGTCTCTGATAAGAACAAATTACAAACTTACCGCTATCTTACCGCTGAACCACTGGGGGGAGATGAGGGCTTAAAGATCCTAGCGCTAATCCATAAACATTGTTTTTGTGTCTAGATTTGTTTATAAACGTGACTGGTTAGTATGTTTTTAGTGCCATATTGTGTCAATTACACTATATGTCATTCGTGCTAGTTTATTTATTTATTTTTATGTTTGCAAGAAACGCTGCATCTTGCTCTCTCTCCTAGTTCTGTTCATTCCAATAACTTGTGTTTGTGGTTATTAATACTGTTACGTCTCTGGTCGTTAATTAATTTTCAGTAAAAATTCTTTCCGAAGAAACTTTAGCGATACAAGTCCTTTCTTAAAGAAAACTAGTTTATTATTTCTCAATACAACTTTGCAATACACTTAATTTCCACAGTCACGCTATAACTTAAACAAACGCTATAATTCACAACGAACGAATGATTCACGCGCTTGACTCAATTGTCGTCTCTATCTCTGTCTGCAATTCAATTACATTATTGCCGTCACTTCTTGGCGGTCTTATATACAAGAATACCGTATATCTAGTAAACACTCGAAGCTTCACGAAGGGACATGAATTTTCTAGAAGCTCATGACGTGTTACTAGCGTCACGTGACTTCCGCTGTCATAACAATACTTTTGCCTATGCAGGTGCTCTCAGGCAGACAGAAAAGCAAGTAGACAGATTTTAGTCTGCGTGCTAGTTAAGAAATATACATACTCATATAGCGTATTATGACCCACCACAAAGGCTTTTGTTCATTATCCAAAGTTTTTCATACTTACTTTTGAAAATCAGTCTCAAGGTCTTATCCACCATTCTCTTCTATTTTTATATTTGCTTTGCCACTCTGAAAGCAGTGATTTTAATGGCTAAGAAAAATATCGTAATAGCGTAAAAGGCTACATTTTGAATTACAACCTGTCTTATAATTTATTATATTAGTATACTCAACTTTCAAAAATATATTCTACTTATAACTTTAAAACGAAGTTCGAGAGCAATCTTCCAATTATAAGTTTTAAAATGGTATTCAGATGTCAAAATCAACGAGCACTATAACCAAACGTTTTAATATATCTTCTTATCCTAACTCCATCGATTTTTCACAGTCCCTGGGCATCGTCTTTCCAGCGTAACCTGTTGGGTACTCTAAGAAACATAACTTTGACGAACAATGTGAGAAAAGACGTTATAACTTACATTAAATTACTGCTCTGTGATAAAATTACTTTTAGATGGTTTATTGTTAAATAAGTAAATGTTCTGATTTAACAAACAGAAAAGTTGAAGTTAAAATTTTATATTACATGATTACATTTCTATTATAAACCTCGTGATTACATTTTACTTATGACGTGGTTATATTTTTTATTATAAGCTCCATGGTTACAATTTAAATACAAACCTCGTGATTACATTTTCATTATAAACGACAGAACTACAAATGGATCCCATCAACTTTTCTTTCACATTTTTCTAAACTATTTCTACAATAAATTGCACGTGCGTCTATGATTTCATTGGTTACTGGAACCCTAATGATATATGACTTACAAAAAATACCATATATATTGTAATTAATCACGCTAATTACTGTTTGTAATTTTCCTATATAAATTAACATTACACTAAATACAATGCTATGTGATATTTCATAAATGCTACATTACGCCTCTGCTGATCTAATGAAATCCTGGTAGGCACTGCTGCGTAGGTTCGAGGCCCGTTTTTAAAACACAGCTAAAATTTGGTTAACATGATTTCCTGACAACTTAGATTGTGCAAACATCAATAATTACTACATGTAAAATGACAACAACGTAGAAGCGTATTGATACCAAAAATCAGATATGTCGAGTTCAAAGGTTATTCTTCGAGGTTTCTATGAAAGATAGAAAGAAGCTTCATTTTTGAACGTTAAAAAATAATTTTGAGAAACGCTAGTGTAATTAAGATTAGTTACAAAAAGATTAGAAGTTTACATATTCAAAGAGTAAATAACAAACGTTGGTATGTACAATATTAAGCTAAATATATCGTTAGATATATCAGTGGCGTAGGAAGAGGCCTCCTCCTCTCCACGTTTCAGTCTGTCCCAGTAAAAAGGCACCACAAGCAGTATAATGCATCAAATTATCAAATTTAATACAGATTCCAAGAGCTTCCAGAGCCATAAGGCGAGCTCTGTATCCCGGCCGAAATGAGTACGCCTGTGGCGCACATTCCCTCGCTTCGTTTGGTCATTTAAACTTTGGTGATCCCCTCCTACATCTCTGTGTATAAATTATCTAAATGACCATCCATGCACAACATTAGTTTTAAATAGGTTTTATTGCAGTTATCAGATGAAAATGCAGATTTTTGTCACCGCTTTTCATTTTTCAAATTTGTTTCATAAGAATGCTTCAGATTTATGCTAAAAGCTAATAATTTAGTTGAAAGTTTCTTGTCGCAGTCACTATTTTTACTTATTTAACAATCAGGAAGATGGACCAGACTCTTTAGGCCAGCTAAACCTACACAGGTTATACAATGGGTGATTGATAAATTAATTGTTTATTTGTTTGTTGAATTTCGCGCAAAGCTACTAGGGCTATCTGCGCTAACCGTTTAAAAGTTCTAGACTAGAGGAAAAGCAGTTAGTTAATACCACCACCCTTCCGACTCTTGGACTACTCTTTTATCAACGAAAAATTGATCGTCACATTATAACACCTCCACGGCAGAAAGAGCGAGCATGTTCGGTGACGGGATTCGAACTCACAACCCGTAGATTGCTAGTCGAATGCCTTAACCACCAGGCTTTCAGCAATCTATAGACAGGCAAATAATTCATAAATGGTGAGGGGAAAAATAACTGTTAGTAGTTTGGAATGATATGATGAGAGCACAGTATCATTGAGATCATACCAGGTTATCTTCATGGTTATATCCTTCAGAAATGTTATTAATATGTATCATACACCAAAACTCATGAATAGAAAAGCTGTAGACACTAAGAAATGAAACATCTCAAACCAGAAATGTTTACAATCCGTTCTCAAAAACAACAGTTATAGGTATTAACCCACCCTTTCCATGTATATGGAGCTATGCTATACAGAAGATTGAAATCCGACCACAGCAATGGTTGCTACACAAGTCCGGCAAGCCATTACACCTTTGAAGAGTCCAAAATGGCAAAAAAGTATTCAACTATTACACAAAGTATCATACAAGCATTATGCTGTATCTGCTTCCAAATTATGTAAATAATGGCACAGTACTAATTGAAAAACAATTTAACATGGTTATAATGTATGGATAATGTCACTGGAATGTTCAAGTTACTGTAAGATTGTTATGTATACCGGACGGTTGGTTCACAGATAAACGTTATCGTTCGCATCAGATGGTAGGAAATGTGTCTCAGCAGCTGCATAATACAGACTCATTTACGCAGTGCAGGCACATTAGGAAACTAAACCAATGCTGACATTTGTCACGTTTGGGCAGCATTTTGGACACAACTGTTGAGCGTTTACCACCATTTCATATTAATTTTAGGATGTTTACCTCATATCCATTTATGTCTATAATTTCTGTTGTTGTGGCGCGATTCTGGTAATATTTGGTTTAAAATATTTAGTTTGTTATTATCTACATTTTTTAAAACTTTTGGTGTATGATGCCCATTAATAAAGGTTTCAGAGGGTAAGACCGTGTAGTTCAGTTTCAAATACACAATGATGTTGTCACAGTGTTAACACGCAACACCTCATTCCATACTGTTTTCCTGAGCTATTTTCCCATCAAATAAGTTCTGTCTTCCACATTATATGTATATTTGTGTGTGTAGAACAATTAATGGCTAGTCTGATAAACAACTAATTTTAGCTTTTATCTTCAACACCGCTGACGATTAAAATGATTTTAAGATAAATAAGTTTACCTGTTTTCTCTATCTCATGGTTTGTTTTATAGTAAAGCCACATTAGGCTATTTGCTGTGTCCATCGCGGGGAATCAAACCCCATATCTAGCGTTGTAAGTCCGTAGACTTACTACTGTCCTACCGGGGGACTTACCTTATAGCTGTAAGAACAGATTCGTCTACATTGTATATATAAATAGTGAGAGAGAAAAAAATAAGGTTGAGCATGTTTATGAGCAGGAGAGGAGATATTATGTATACTAATAAGATCCTTAAAAATAAGGTTGGTCCACTACTTTCTCCCTAACTGTAACGAATGGAGTTATAATGAATGTTTGGACTGCTAACATTGTAATATTTATTTCTCTTGTTGAACTAAGATTTGCGTAATTAGGCAAAATATTCATAGACTCAGCTCATAGAGATGTATGCAGATTGGGGATTTAGAATTTACGAGACTGGGCTATCTTTTGTAGTGTGTTTTATAATATGTGAGGACCCACGAACAAAAGTTCAGTGGAGAAAGCCGCCCACATTACACATGGACAAGTTTCACGACGTATGAGTTCAACCATCGCATACCTCAAGAAGCTGGAGAATGAAACAGGAATTTATGCACGAAAACGTACTGGTCAAGTCGGCAGACGCAGCGTCTGTGGATTTCTGTGGAAACGGACGTTGTTCTCGTACACGAAGTGGCTAATTGAGAATTTTGAATATTACAGCCTTATTATGGAGCCTGCCTTTTGCAATGGAATCTACGATGCAGCTTTATTGTCAATATGCACAGTCATCAGACAAAGCATGATCGGACGTGGCGTTATTGGCTGTTACGATGTGATGAGGCTCCAAAATCACTTGAATAAAACGTACTCAACCTCTGTATAATCATAATGACACAAAATTCAACATTCATTGTGTGGTGATAGTCAACAGAAGCACATATCCCCTCAAGCGAAACCTTTATAAAGTAGTTGGATGTAACAGTGGTACAGTGTATTGCTGTCTAGGAAAATAAAAACAAAAAAATAGTTCGAAAGAGCGTCTCTTTAAATAGAATTAAAAAAAAACTAGATAAATGACCTGAAACTAAAGAGAATTGACATTTGAACTCAAATAAACTTAAACGATTCAACAAGGCCAGTCTTAAACAGAGAAGAAGAAAAATATTATGTAAAATAAAAGAAAAAGAAAGATGAAAGTTCAAGCCATGATGGTCATTTTGAAGATGAGGTGAATAAGTTTTTATGAAAGGGCAGACTATTCTGATTAACTGATTGTAAGCAGACAAAACTGGTTGGAAAAACCGAATTTGTCGGATCGTAACCTCATAAACCAATTTGGTAGTCACCAAGGCCCAACAGACCAGTGAGAAATCCGGGATAGTCTAGGCTGACCACGTGTAGAGAGGTGATACATCAATAACAGGTCTTCTGTTCCAACCTTAAACTAAAGCTAATATACAACATGTAGAAACATATTTAGTTTAAAATTATAAGAAGATATAGTTTATGGCAAAACCACACAGAATTGCAGCGTTGTTTGTATATTATAAACAAAATATTTTTACTGTATTACAATATCAACTGTTTTCTGTGTAACCACTTCAATCAGAGTTCCAATTACGATTACTTAACAAGGGGAACTCCATTATTATAATGAAAGAAGTGTAACACTCTACTGGTACTATCATATAAATAAATCGGTTTTAATTACCTCAATTATCAGCCGCTAATTACACAAACTTAATATTTCATAATAACTTTCTATAAAACAAACATTAAGAGCAAACTTTAAATATGATTGGTGGAGGTAATATTTGACACAGGAAGATCAGTACGACTGTAACCCAACACGCGTGACTCCACAGGGGCTAAGTCAGTCAGTAGATTCTCTCTCTCGAAACGTTCCCCCATGCTTATGATGTTGTTAACAATAGGGTAGGGGTGAAATTGATATTTATTTTAACATTGGGAATAGCGTTTCACGGTTGGTCCCACTTAGTTGAAACACTGCTGTAAATATCACAACATCGTTGCAAACACTGCTGTAAATATAAATGTATCACAACATCGTTGCAAACACTGCTGTAAATATCGCAACATCGTTGCAAGAGGAGTTATTCGTTATTGTTATTGTTTTTCTTGCTGAAATGTTTCAAATTCAGACAAATCTTGTGTCATCATAGCCTGAGATGAGGCGCAAACCCACATTTCAAGTGAGTAACAGACATGTTCCTATAGTTTACAAATAGTCGACAAATAGCGAGAAAATGCAAGGAGTCGTATAAAATTTCCTGTTTCAACGAAATTTTCTTTTGCTTATTTACACAGTAGTATCTTCTCGTTCTAGAGGTAGAAATAACTACATAATTTAAACTCGGATTCTCAAAAGTTTATGGAAATACAAAAAGAAATGGAATGAATTACCAGTATGGGGATTAAGTTTAGTCCAGGTAATTAGAATTGTATTTCTAAGACTTGTTTAGTCCAGGTTGATTAGTTTTGTATTTCTAAGACTTGATTAGTCCAGGTTGATTAGTGTTGTATTTCTAAGACTTGTTTAGTCCAGGTTGGTTAGTATTGTATTTCTAAGACTTGTTTTGTCCAGGCTGATTAGTATTATATTTCTAATACTTGTTTAGTCCAGTTTGATTGGCTTTGTATTTCTAAGACTTGTCTAGTCCAGGTTGATTAGTTTTGTATTTCTAAGACTTGTCTAATCAGGGTTGCTTAACTTCGTATTTGTAAAACTTGTTTAGTGCAGGTTGATTAGTTTTGCATTTCTAAGACTTGTTTAGTCCAGGTTCATTAGTTTGTATTTCTACGACTTGTTCAGTCCAGGTTGATTAGCTTTGTATTTCTAAATGTACTAAACAAGTCTTAGAAATACAAAGCAAATCAAACTGGACTAGACAAGTCTTAGATGTACAAAACTAATCAACCTGGAATAGACAAGTATTAGATGTACAAACTAATCAACCTGGACTAATAAAGCCTTAGAAATACAAAGCTAATCAACCTGGACTAAACAAGGCTTAGAAATACAAAACTAATCAACCTGGACTAAACAAGTAAGTCGTAGAAATACAAACTAATAAACCTGGACTAGAAAAGTCTTAGAAATACAAAAGTAATCAATCTGGACTAAACTGATCTTAGAAATACAAAACTAATGAACCTGGACTAAACAAGCATTAGAAATATAATACTAATCAACCTCGACTAAACGAGTGTTAGAAATATCACACTAATCAACCGTTTAGTCCAGGTTGATTAGCTTTGTATTTCTAAGACTTGTTTAGTCCAGGTTGATTAGTTTTGTATTTCTAAGACGTGTTTAGTCCAGGTTGATCAGTTTTGTATTTCTAAGACTTGTTTAGTCCAAGATGATTAGTTTTGTATTTCTAAGACTTATTAAGTTCAGGTTGATTAGTATTGTATTTCTAAAACTTGTTTAGTCCAGGTTGATTAGTATTATATTTCTAATACTTGTTTCGTCCAGATTGATTAGTATTGTATTTCTAATACTTGTTTAGTGCAGGTTGGTTAGTTTTGTATTTCTAAGACTTGTCTAATCCAGATTGATTAACTTGGTATTTGTAAAACTTGTTTAGTACAGGTTGATTAGTTTGATATTTCTAAGCCTTCTTTAGTCCAGGTTTGTTAGCTTTGTATTTCTAAGGCTTTATTTGTCCAGGTTGATTATTTTGTACATCTAAGACTTATCTAGTCCAGATTGATTAGTTTTGTACATCTAAGACATGTCTAGTCCAGTTTGATTTGCTTTGTATTTCTAAGCCTTGTTTAGTCCAGGTTGATTAGCTTTGTATTTCTAATACTCGGTTAGTCGAGGATGATTAGTATTATATTTCTAATACTTGTTTAGTCAAGGTTGATTAGTTTTGTATTTCTATGATCAGTTTAGTCCAGATTGATTAGTTTTGTATTTCTAAGACTTTTCTAGTCCAGGTTGATTAGTTTTATATTTCTAAGACTTGTTTAGTCCAGGTTGATTAGTTCTGTATTTCTAAAACGTGTTTAGTCCAGGTTGATCAGTTTTGTATTACTAATACTTGTTTAGTGCAGGTTCATTAATTTTGTATTTCTTAGACTTGTCTAGTCCAGGTTGATTAACTTTGTATTTCTAAGTCTTGTTTAGTGCAGATTGATTAGTTTTGTATTTCTAAGCCTTGTTTAGTCCAGGTTGATTAGCTTTGTATTTCTAAGGCTTTATTAGTCCAGGTTGATTAGTTTGTACATCTAAGACTTGTCTAGTCGAGGTTGATTAGTATTATATTTCTAATGCTTGTTTAGTCCAGGTTGATTAGTTTTGTATTTCTAAGATCAGTTTAGTCCAGATTGATTAGTTTTGTATATCTAAGACTTTTCTAGTCCAGGTTGATTAGTTTTGTATTCCTAAGACCTGTCTAGACCAGGTTGATTAACTTTGTATTTGTAAAACTTGTTTAGTGCAGGTTCATTAATTTTGTATTTCTTAGACTTGTCTAGTCCAGGTTGATTAACTTTGTATTTCTAAGTCTTGTTTAGTGCAGATTGATTAGTTTTGTATTTCTAAGCCTTGTTTAGTCCAGGTTGATTAGCTTTGTATTTCTAAGGCTTTATTAGTCCAGGTTGATTAGTTTGTACATCTAAGACTTGTCTAGTCAAGGTTGATTAGTATTATATTTCTAATGCTTGTTTAGTCCAGTTTGATTAGTTTTGTATTTCTAAGATCAGTTT
Organism: Limulus polyphemus; assembly: GCF_000517525.1. NCBI lineage: Eukaryota > Metazoa > Arthropoda > Merostomata > Xiphosura > Limulidae > Limulus > Limulus polyphemus. The sequence continues at coordinate 197,609 of NW_013666446.1, forward strand.
AGTCCAGATTGATTAGTTTTGTATTTCTAAGACTTTTCTAGTCCAGTTTGATTTGCTTTGTATTTCTAAGCCTTGTTTAGTCCAGCTTGATTAGCTTTGTATTTCTAATACTCGGTTAGTCGAGGATGATTAGTATTATATTTCTAATACTTGTTTAGTCCAGGTTGATTAGCTTTGTATTTCTAAGACTTGTTTAAACCAGTTTGATTAGTTTTTATTTCTAAGACTTTTCTAGTCCAGGTTGATAATTATGGTATTTCTAAGACTTGTTTAGTCCAGGTTCATTAGCTTTGTATTTGTAAAACTTGTTTAGTCCAGGTTGATTTGCTTACTATTTCTAAGACTTGTTTAGTCTAGGTTGATTATTTTTGCATTTCTAAGACTTGTTTAGTCCTGGTTGATTAGCTTTGTATTTCTAAGAGTTGTTTAGTCCAGGTTGATCAGCTTTGTATTTCTAAGACTTGCGAATCCGTGATTATCCCTAAGTTAAAAGCGATTATAAACTAGTTGTTTCTCTAATCAAAACTTATTAGATATTTAAACCCGTTCTAGTGTCTATACGTATGTTGAGTTTAACTGATATACAATACACCTAGAAGTGGATCCAGCCTATTTCTTACGCAGCAACGACAACTAAACTTGTGACACTCATAAAGACCTGACAACGAAGGTCTAGTTAATGATTTGTGACATTCCTAGTTTGTAATCTGAAATGATTTAAATCAGCTGAACTCTACTTATTCCAGTTTATTTTACAGTTTGACTCTCGTCCAATTGATTACATCCGAACTAGTTAAAACTATTATTAAGGGGTTTTATTGGTTTAGTAGCATTAGTACAATCTATCTGAATATATATTCTAACTGATGTACTAAACCCAGTTGATTTTGATCTCATGCACGTAAACTGTTTATATTTCTTTTGTTGTTTTGCCGTGTGTTTTTTGTTTGTTTGTGTAATCATAGCATAAAAAGTATTGGAAAAAATAACTTACTTCAATTGCTTACTTCATTTTCAGTTAAGAAATATAATCGAGTTTAATCGTTTGATCAAATCACTCGTTATTATTTGTTATGATTATTGAATTGATTTATTTCTTCTTTTCAACCTAAATGTGGTTTCCTTCTATAAGATTTATTCTTCTTTCTAAAATTTAATAATTGTGTAATTTATAAGGGGTTTTAAGAATGCCTTTCGGGCATTCTATTTTGGAAAAAAAAATGTTTATATAATTGTTATTGTTGTATAGAAGGCGTTATCACTTTAGTTATGATTTATAACAACTTTCTTTGCTTGTGGAGACAAAAACATGTACCTATTGATGTGATCCTTAATACCCTCAGGAAGTAGATCAATGAATAATACAATGTTCATAACTTAACTGTTTTGTTTTACAAATAACTTATACTTTAAGTCTTAAAAGGATCTGCATACTGCAACAAAAACGCTTGTTGTGAGAAAAAGAGAGTGTTTCAGATTTCAGGAGCTAAGTTTAACAAAACCTCATGTTAAACATGTGAAGGAAATGATAGAGGTTCTCCTGAAACACTTGACAGCTGTAAACTTTAATTCAATAAATTATTCAAATGGTTGTTTTTTATGTTACGTCATATTTAAAACGCATCATAATTACCCATTTTTGTATTTGAAAAGAAATCCCAAAGGTAATTTAGGATAGATTAACGATTTGTATTTACATGTAGTTATCACACCAACTAAAGAGCACGCGAAAGTAATGTTTTGTTTTAACCAAAGAAGGAAAATATAATAATAGTAAACAGAAATACACATGATTTTGATAAAAGTTTATAGTAAATTACTTCCCATTTGCTTGTATTATTTGAAGAAAGAACTAATTTTCTTGGGCTATGCACTAATAAATGTGCTGCGACAGGATTCCATAATTGGAGGGAGAAGAGACTGTGGTTTGACCTGTGACAAAAAAACTTCTAGAGCGTAACAACTACCGTAATTAATGTCGATTTTCCACTGAAAGTAACCTTGTGCAGTAATCATCTCGTACAACAACAAAAATTTGGGTTAATCTTCATTTTGTTTGTGTTCTATATAAAGTTTGTCATTTTACAACGTACAAATAACTTAATTCCAAACGTCGCACAAAAATCTTAGCTTTAATAAGATGCAGTAAAATATTTCCTAATTCAACAAACCCATTCCATCCAGTGGCTGAACTACAAATATGAGGGTTTATAACACTAAAACTCGGATTTTAATACCCGTGGTGGGAAGAGCACAAACAGTGTAGTTTTATGTTTAATAATAAATAAATAAACAATAACAACAACAACAAACAAAAAACACAAATAAATCAGCCAACTGAACTTAGTTAATTTGAATAACACCTGTAGCGACCTCTAGTGACCCTTATCAGCATTTCGATGGATGGATTGTTCGGTTTTTGAAAATTTGTTGTTTTCTTCCTATTTGTATAATTAATACTTGAAATCTTTAGCATTTGGTGAAACTCCATAGTTACAAAAGAAAGACAACTGTACGTTTCATACATATTTCAAACCACGGTAGTAATAAACGAAATATTTGTAAGATTTTAAATAGTTTACGTTTTTCTCAATTCTTCCTGTTTTAAGCCACATTTCAGTACTTTGACTTGAACAGTATTTACAACTGTTAATTACAGCTCATCTCAATTGCTTAAAACTGAATAAGTTATCGGAAAGAAACTCCTAAAACGAGCTTATTTTCAATATTTCTGTTCTGTCCATTCGATTCCTACGCCTGTCTGTAATGCCACCACGCTTGTCAATGGTCTGTCTACTAATTGTTTTATATTTGTCGATGCGACACGCCACCTATATGATAAGCGAGATTAGCTGACTTGTTAATCCTTAGCACTTCCCCATTTTTGTGCTGTTCTGTTTGTAGATGCAATTATTCGAAACTCTAGAGTCTTTGGACAGTTACAACCTGATATCGCTCAAATGCTATAGTTAACAATGCCCGAGCTGTCACGCGCCAATTCTGTCCACAGGGATGTCTCTTTCTCGCGCGCTCGATGAAATGGAGGTGCGCCGTAGTACTACTAATAGCGAATCCTCACGGGAAATATCCCTATACTCGTGTAACGATCATTAGCGTTACACACATATAATATGAAGTGATAATTGAGCGTGTTGGTTAACCTGCCAACAGATGGTGCTGAGTCGATTATAATCATTTTATTGACACTTTCAATGAGCGTGAACAGACCTCAAATAATTAGGCACGTGGACAGACGAATAACTAACACCGAGAAAAATACGCACAACGTTCGGTTAGTTAAAAGGGGCATGAATAAAAATCCATAACAGCTGATGTGGAACATTAAGGGATATATATAAATGGAGGCCCATATTAGCCAATATTGTGGACTACAGACCTATAACAACCGCTGTAGCACGACACATTTAACTGAAACATGAAACGACAACAATATTTACATCGATACAAACTGTTTGCGACTCATTAAGGTTAAGTGATGTAGATAAGCTGGATTATAAACTATATTTTTGTATCTATGACAACCGTATTGAATTATATCACATAAAACCAAAAAACATTTATTGATAATAATTAATCAATAATTAAGGCTGGAGAGGTTAGGCGTGCCTAACTTATGCTTGTTTCTGTGTTGTTTTTTTTCGCAGCCATATTACCTCTAATTTATAAACGTTTAAGGTTTATTCCATTTTTCCAACGACAACCCTCGTGGCTCTGGTCTCATATGACCAACGTTTTCTTTTTTAATACTGTTATTCTGCAATTAGTATTTTAACCTTCACGACACCTTGTGAGCTTATGGGTTATATGTCCAACTTAGAGACCCCCTAGTTTTCAGGTACAGGTATTCCTAACTTTGAACTACTCACCACAGCGAAGGCAGTGACACCTGCTGCCACAAGGAAATTGTCCGACTAGAGTAGAATAACGAAACTGACTGTCACATATCCACAGCTGAGAGTGCAGAGTGTGTTCAGAGGCATCGAGACGCGAACTTTCAACTATCCAATCTCACAGAGCCTGCAGCCCACGCTAACCAGTGGATTATGCTGTAAAATCTTAGCATTATTTGCAATATTCACTATTTTTAGTAAAAAAGAGAAAGCTCCCCAAGGACATAGCGGTAAGTGTGAAGGTACGTCTGTGGTGGGCATTGCACAGAATCCCATTGTGTAGCTTTGTACTTAACAACAAACAAACAAAACAATAAATAAACGAAATTTAAATATATGTCAGAAAGGAAATTACATGCATTATCGCAAATCAAACAACAACAACAAAGCTTACATTATTGCAACAAATACACTTAACAGATGACACCAAAATTGAGAACAAATCAGTTTTTGAGCTTCTGATAATATAACTGGCTGTTATCAATAACAGTTTGAAACCGTTATGTTCTTATAAAGTTTATATCTCGACCACCATTTGGTGACTTGTATTAAAGAATGGGTTTTGAAATATATATATACCAGTCTCAGTTTTGTTTTGGCACATAATCATTCTAAATTGTTTACTAAAATTTTCTTCTTCATTCGACCTTAATGCCATCTAGATTTAGGATTAGCCGTTTGGGTATTTTGTAGTAACCAATAATCTTTTACACTCGGGTGGCTGGTTCTGATAGCATGTTCGGTGACGGGAACTTAAACCCACGACCCCCAGGTTGCGAGTCGAGCGTCCTAACCACCAGGCCTAAATGGTTTACTAAGGTGTTGAGTACGTAATATTTGGGACGCGTTCAGATATAGCTGTTAAATGTTAATCTTAAATAAGAGCACTTATAGAAGTTAAAGTGTTGGCTTATTATACAACACTGCTTCCAGAATGTACCAAAGTGTTGCTTTGTTGAACAATGCTTCGTACAGATTATACCAAAGTGTTGCTTTGTTGAACAATGGTTCTTGCAGAATGTACCCAAACTTTTATGAACATCCATCACCTATAACGTAGTCTTAGCCTTAGTGCTGGGTTCAGGCACTGGTGTACCCTAGGTGAAGCATATACTAGTGGCCCTCCCCTTGGTTTTAATAGAATAACACACAATTTGACAAATGAAATTTATTAGTGATAAAAAGAATGAAAGAAATGAAAATAGGAAAAAATATGTATTAAAAAACTGGTTTATTATTATTTCATTATACACTTTATATTTCATTATTTATTATTATTATATCCACATCACGCAGTGGGCAACTGCGACTTTGGCACATTGGATAAAACGGTACTGCTTAGCCTAGAGGTCGTATAGTAGGTTTTGTTGACAACATTTTTAAAAAGTCTAAAAAATACTCTCTGTCGTCAGGGTTTCATTGTGTTTTTTAACATGACTTGGGTTTCTTTATGCTACGTGTTTTGTACTATCCAGAACTGTGAGACCAATAATATTCTTATTGCATCATATTCATTGGCCCATTATGAGTGTCCAGCGAAGAGAGTATATGATAGAACTTAACTACACTCTTAAACTGTTGTTTGAGTCATCACTCAAAACCTATCTCCCCATGGTCGTTAGGTTACACCATAGAAAGCCTTAAACAGAATACAATGTACTATTTAAATATTAGCCTAATAGTGTATAACGTCTAAAATGGTGATACCTAATACCTTAAGGATAATAGGTGTAATAATACATCAGAATATGTTACACCATTCGTTTTTCTTTGTGTGTTTTTTACAAAAAAAGTTATATATTCATTAAAATATAAATAGGGCAACATTGTGCAATAAACTTTATTAAAAAATATAGGCAAAACAACATTTACATTACACAATAGTTCGAGTAGATTTTTACTCCTGACCATGGTGGCGGAAGCTACCGAAACCGAGTCATTTTAAATTTTTGTTAAAATTTTATTGTGTAATGTAAACGTTGTTTTGCCTACATTTTTAAATTATATATTAATTTTTTCTCCACTTCGAATTGCATACAGTGTTATTTGCTAACGTTATCTCCATCCTAACATAGATAGTACTAGAAGATAGTCTTAGAGAGTACCATAGAGATATGATATTTAATCGATATAAGCATGGGCGCCCAAAGGAAGTGACAAGGGGGTCACTGCCCCCCCCTGGATTTTCTAAAAGAAAAAAATGACTAGATATGTAAAATTATGTATTCTATGTTATTGGAAAAATCATGAGGTATTTGTATTTCGATTTCATAATTTTTTCAAACTTGAGTTACTTGAATCCCCCGCCCCTAATTTTTTTCTGCGGGCGCCCTTGGCTATAAGGAATAAATACTAAACTTCATGCTCCTCAGTGGCACAGCGGTATGTCTACGAAGTTACAACGCTAGAATCCAGGTTTCGATACCCGTGGTGGGCAGAGCACAAATAGCCCATTGTGTAGCTTTGTGCTTAATTACAAACAAACTAAACTTCATATAAATTACAGTAAAATATTGTTCATCAAAATGCTCTTTGGTTTCAATAGATCATATAAATCTACTTTTTCCAAACACCGTTCGCTCATGTTTTCAAACAAAATTTTATAAATGCTCTACATTTCCAATTCAGCAATATTTTATGTGTCTTGCGAAATACTTGAATGTTTTAAGGTTGTATATTTATAGCTTTCTATACGCGACACATTCGAGATTTATAAGAATTTCTTATTCATTTGCGAGTTACTTGTCGTACGTCGTTAGATCGATATGTCTCTTGTATTACAATACGCCTCAGGGCGGAGTTCAGGGCTTAGCTTCACGAGCTCACTCAAACTGGAGAACAGATATTTTAATCATGTGCTTAAGTCCGCGCATGAGCATAAGATCCTGAAATGTTCTAGTCAAAAGAAGTAAGGAACAGTGATGGATTTTTACTTAACTTTGATTTTTATCTGGCAACGTGCTCATGGCATTTCGAAAAAGAAAGTTTGCCGAATTTAGAAAGCAATTTTGTTCTCAAAATGAGGGAGATAAAACTCGGAGTTACGCCTAAACACGTGACTTAGTTTAATATAAAATAAATAAATAATGCAACTAATATCTTGGGTAAAAACGTAGTTTGAATAAAGTTAGTTATAAAGTTACCGAAAGACAATGATAAAACCTTGAAATTCCGATTTTATAACCGCTAAGATGATTTGGTAGCTAGAAAAGATAACATCATTTATTACATTACTAAAAATAACGCATGTACCAACGTTTTATTATTTTCTCGTGTATTATACATACTAAATGCTTATCATATATTGATGCTATTTGGTATTTTCAGCCTGAACAGCACTTTGTGCACTACATGGGCTAAACGGCCATGTCAGAGACAGAACTGCTGACCAGAGGAAAAACAATCGGTCAACAGCGTCTGCAGGATAGCACAATTGAGTACCACTGTTATTATTCTCCACAGCGGGGTATCTGGAGGTGAACCTTCCGATACCCAGGCCGGTACGCTAACCACCAGGCCACACGAGTCTATGAGGTCATTTCAGAGTGTCTGTTTAATTAATAGTTCACGGCTTGTAAAAGATTTGTTGGAGCCAGAAAGTGACGTGGATGACATTAATGGGGACTTCAGAGGGATAAAACCTTACTATGCTGTTAATTTTCACACATACTAGGTTTAATTAAAACGTTTCATTTTACACAGTCTGTGAGACAATTAAAATGTACCACAAACAGTTAGATTATCGGTCCGTATTTCTTGACACGGAAACACCTAATAACACCTTTTCCAGTAAATTTATCAGTCTGGTTAATTTTGCAAGGAAGGTACACAATAGATTATTTGTCCTGCATTCGCTGCTTTAAGTTATTTATAGTCATAGTACTGTGATGAGAATATATAATATATAATATTATTTATTATGCGTTCTTGATAGTGTAATGTGTAAGTGTTATGCCTGAACGCTTTTGCCCCCAGTGGCTCAGCAGTTATAACACTAAAAACCTGGTTCCAATAGCCCACTGTGTTGCTTTGCACTTAACTACGAACAAACAAACAAAAGTAGCGCTTCATTGTTTATAAATCGAATCTGTCTTTGTTTGAGAGCGATAGAGTAATGTTTTGGCATGGGTTACCCCATCTGTGCTTGATTGACGGGTTACCAGTGCGTAGTTGGTAAGTTACGTGTGTTTGTTTCAAAGCTCTACGTGATGAGGAGGATGTACTGAGCTGTAAACTTGGCTGAAATCTGCTTTTTGATGGTTACTGATGGTAATGGTTAGTGTAGATGTGTCTATTTCTGTGTGCAACCAGTACTTGTGACGTTTGTCGTGCTGAACATAAGCAGAGATAGAGATGATGGAAACCGTGATTTCAACTTTTGAAGAAAGAGACTGGTAAGTTAAGATTGAATATGGTTTCAAGCCAAATTAATTCTTGGTTAACATTGTCTTAGCGTTTATATTGTAAACAAGTTAAGATTAATCTTTCGCTCTAAAAAAAGTTAGTTCTTGGTCAGAAATTTTTGTTGTTCGTACTATAAATTGGTCAGAATTCAGCTTATGCTGTAAAGTCCTGCAATGAAATTAGTTCTTAGTGAGAATTGTTTTGGTGTTTGTGCTGTAACTGACAAAGATTCATCCTCTGCTGTGAAGTCTTATCATGAAATTAGTTCTTGGTCAAAACTGTTTTGATGTTTGCACTGTAAACTGGTCTGCTGTGAAGTCTTATGATGAAATTAGTTCTTGGTCAAAACTGTTTTGGTGTTTGTACTGTAAACTGGTCAAGATTCATCCTATGCTGTGAAGTTCTATCATGAAATTAGTTCTTTGTCAAAACTGTTTTGATGTTTGCACTGTAAACTGGTCAAGATTCATCCTCTGCTGTGAAGTCTTATCATGAAATTAGTTCTTAGTGAGAATTGTTTTGGTGTTTGTGCTGTAACTGACAAAGATTCATCCTCTGCTGTGAAGTCTTATCATGAAATTAGTTCTTGGTCAAAACTGTTTTGGTGTTTGTACTGTAAATTGGTCAAGATTCATCTTATGTTGTAAAATCCTATCATGAACTTAGTTTTTGGTCAAAACTGTTTTGGTGTTTGTCCTGTAAACTGGTCAAGATTCATCCTATGTTGTAAAGTCCTGTCATGTTGCTGTTATAGAGAAACAGGCCACTAGCAGACATATATAACATTAAGTGCCTTATTATTATGACTTGTGTTAATTTGTGAATAACAATAAATAAAAAATAATAACTTTAATATAAGTGGTAGATCTCACTTTCATTTTTCTTTCCTTGACCTCATTTTCATTTTCCTGTCCTCGATCCCACTTCTGTTTTCCTGTCCTTGATTTCACATGGATTTTCATCTTACTTTCATTTTCCTGTCCTCGATTCCACTTTCATTCTTCTGTCCTTTATCTTGCTTTCTTTTCGTATCCTTGATCTTTCTTTCTTTTCATGTCCTTGATCTTGCTTTCTTTTCATGTCCTTGATCTCGCTTTCTTTTCATGTCCTTGATCTTGCTTTCTTTTCATGTACTTGATCTTGCTTTCTTTTCATGTCCTTGATCTCGCTTTCTTTCATGTCCTTGATCTTGCTTTCTTTTCATGTACTTGATCTTGCTTTTTTTTCATGTCCTTGATCTCGCTTTCTTTCATGTCCTTGATCTCATTCTCATTTTCCTGTACTTCATCTTACTTTTATTTTCCTGTCCTTTATCTTGCTTTCATTTTCCTGTCCTCGATTCCACTTTCATTATTCTGTCCTTGATCTTGCTTTTTTTTCATGTCCTTGATCTCGCTTTCTTTCATGTCCTTGATCTCATTTTCATTTTCCTGTTCTTGATCCCATTTTCATTTTCCTGTTCTTCACATATATTTGGGGAAGTAGTAACTCATGTCAAATTGTGTTTAATATTACGTTGGTTTAATTACGATATATGTAATTATTGTTATCAATAAAACTCAATAAAATGTTCGGAACTTCATCCACAAATGCCCTCGTTCGGGAAACTGTATTTTTCGAGTAATAGGTTTCTTATCTTCTTAGAAGTTGGGTCAGTAGCTTTCTGTGGTCAACCACCGTCTTCTAATGTGATGGGGTTATAATTCAGTGATTTTTACGTTTAAGTAACATAGTTTGTTTCCGAGACTATCTTTACATACTACTTGTTCCTCATAGTCATTTCTTCTCTTTAGTTGAGTAGCGTAAGGATGCAAATTTGGTGAATACTTAGGTTTGTTTTCTTCATTTTTAAGAAAGTTCTAACATACCTGCCTCTTATTCGTGATGATATAGACGTTTTATAGGCTGGTATTCGAAACATTATCAACAGGTGGCACATTCAAGCTAATACAATATAGTTTCCAGATGTCATATACTGGTGCGAGAACACAAAATATTATTACTTAACAAAAATTAAAGCTCAAAAATCAACACGTACTTCTTCAATGGAGATAATTTTGTAATTAGAAATTCATCGATAATGTAGATATTTTTATAGCTGTGATATATGGCTTTAACGATGTCAGCTGTCCATTGAAACAAAAATAAGAACATACAAAAACATTAATCTTAAAAATGAAATAATGCACAAGTACTAACGCATTCAGAGATGTAAGAAATATGAAATAAAAACACGTTTGGGCTGAAATAATTGTTTTAGTTTTAGATGCTTGGGCATCTTATTAGCCATGATTTCTCATCTTGTAGATTTTAAATTACAAAATGTAATTAATTTTAGTAGGCACACTCCAGAAATAAAAGAACGCTGATATATCACAAAGTTTACAGCACTATAAAGTTAACTTTTCGTTAGGAGCTAGTTCCATTGTAGTTCGGTTTTACTGATGATTGAGTGGCTCAAGTCAAGAGCAGTAATTAGTTATAATTTTACAGAGAAAAATCTCAGGCTTAAGAAGGAAATAAAGAAGTTTCGTTACCAGTCTTTAGAGTCTGTTCATTATGTGAATACCACACGTGCTTCCTATGTTCTATTACTGTTATTAGATTGGTTAAAGGCGACATTATGAACAAACACCTTGCGCCAAGGCTAAATAGTGATACATATATATCAAGAAAGAGTCTATGGTAAATGACAGGTAGAGATAGCTGTACATTGTTGTAAAGCATTATTTATTGTCTATTATTGTTATTTATCGAAGTCAGACAGAAAGCGTCAAATAACTATATAATTAAGATTGTTTCTCGGGATGGTAGAGTCATTGTCAACGTACGTTCTATAGAGAAAACACGCGGTCTAAATTCTGACCCAGCATTTAGGGTTGTTCCTCCCATAGATAAGTGTAGAGAAGTAAACACAAATTCAAAGTCATGCAACCAATTATCGAAGTGGACAGATAACTCTAAATGATACCTTTCACCTTTATTGCATTCGGATATAATTTTGTTATTTCCAACCGATTCTAATGAGTGGTTAGTAAGATGTACAAGAAAGCTGTTCAAAAAAGTTAACTTGGTAGTTAATGCTAAGTAAGACTGACCGGTAAATATTATAAGAATAGCTAAAAAAAACTATCTAGTAAATCTGAACTAACACTGTCTTATAATGAATAATTATCTCATATGATTAAAAATTATATTTATTCTTCGATATAGTGATTTGTAAACGAGATTGGGCGTTACATAATGTCTGCACTCACGGTAAGGGTTAAATATATAAATACTTTTAATTAGAATATCCCAAGAAATGTTTCTTACAAGTTTGACACACACACACAAAAAAAAAAAAAACAGTTGTTACAACAAGAAAAAATAATCATTTATTACGCTTTTGCACATATCCGTTATACCCATAAATACATAATATCTGTAAACAATATACACATAGGGCCCGGCATGGCCAGGTGGTCAAGGTGCTCGACTCGCAATCTGAGGGTCGCGGGTTTGAATCCCCGTCACACCAAACATGCTCGCCCTTTCAGCCGTGGAGGCGTTATAATGTGACGGTCAATCCCACTATTCGTTGGTAAAAGAGTAGCCCAAGAGATGGCGGTGGGTGGTGATGACTAGCTGCCTTCCCTCTAGTCTTACACTGCTAAATTAGGGACGGCTAGCGCAGATAGCCTTCGTGTAGCTTTGCGCGAAATTCAAAACAAACAAACAAACCTACACATATTTAAAATGGATACTATATTAAAATTATTAAAATAGCAGTTTCTTTAGTCTATAATCTCTACTATCAAATCGATAATTAATATATTTCTGTTGAGTTGAAAACAGCCAAACCATTTACATGATACAGTATATGATTTAATAATCATTATATATATATATGTGGAATTTTCACAGTTGTCTTTTATTTGTTGTGTTTGGAAACTTATTATAAGTTGATCGATGTTATTTACATACATGGTATTTTTACAATAATTACACAGGCCAGAGAATTTAAACGTCATAAAGTTGTTTTATTTTTGAAAACGGATTTTTCATAATTTATCTACGCAAATTTCGAAAATAATATTAAGTTTTTTCTATCACGTAAAGATTTTTTACAAATCGGGACAAAAAACTCTTACTTAGGCCAAATTATTATTTCTTTTACCACAATGAACATTTTTTATTATTATGTTTGTTTGTAATTAAGTACATAGCTACACAATGGGCTATCTGTGCTCTGCCCACAACGGGTATCGAAACCTGGATTCTAGCGTTGTAAGTCCGCAGACATACCGCTGTGCCACTGGGGGCATTATGTTTGTTAAGAAAAATACAAACAAACTGAAGAAAGGGGAAGAACATTGATGTCAAACGAATATGCATCCTCATTCATCCTGATTTGTGTGTGTGTGTGAAAGCTACGTCTTTTAGTCTCAAAACTACGTGTTGTGGTTCTTCTTTATGTATTGCGTTATGGCGTTTTATGAAAAATTTATACTTGATGGAGAAAAATGGATATCATTTTCGGATTCAACGTACAGGAATTATAGTAGAACATGTAAAAATTTCAAGACAATAAAACCGCCACAGGCCTGTGTTATAAAACCGTCGCAGGCCTGTGTAATTAAAATGTCAATATGCACCTTTTCTTATTTCGAATCAAATTTCCCTATAGCGTGCAACTACTGTTGCGTAATCAAAGATAAACGTACTTACAGGAGAAAATCAAAAAATAGTTGTCAGTATAACAACTAACAAATAGCTTATCCGATCTGTCTTTTAATGTAATGCCTCCTCTTTGCCCAGTCCATGTTATTCGTTTTTATTTGGATGAAGATATCGACAAATATCAAATACACTACACTGACTTACCAAACTATTCAATCGATCAACTATATGATATCTGTGCCCATCTGAAGGTATACAGTTTTAATTCTGTATTCAACGTTACATTTAAATATAAAACTAAGCAAACCAAATCATTACTTTGTAATTCACTCAACTCCTCCTCAATATAATTTCAACATTCCTATGTTATTTCATCACATTGTGGTAAATACACATTGAATAAATGTAAATTTGACGTTTGATTTTACCAATACATACAAAATATTAACTTTATACTCAGAGATAGATGTTTATTTCCCAGATAGTGTATGGTCGGCACATTATCACAGTACGGTGTAGCATAGGAATGAATTATATAATTCCACATATTCATAGTACGGTGTAGCATAGCAATGAATTATATAATTCCACATATTCATAGTACGGTGTAGCATAGGAATGAATTATGTGATTCCACATATTCATAGTACGGTGTAGCATAGGAATGAATTATATAATTCCACTTATTCATATTACGGTGTAGCATAGGAATGAATTATGTGATTCCACATATTAATAGTACAGTGTAGCATAGGAATGAACTATATAATTCCACTTATTCACAGTACGGTGTAGCATAGGAATGAATTATATAATTCCACATATTCATAGTACGGTGTAGCATAGGAATGCATTATATAATTCCGCATATTCCATGATCAAGATCGGGTTTCTACATGAACATTAATTTCTTCTAACACAATAATTTTTGCAGCGTGACTTATAATATCATTTTCACACGGTTATTAATTTCTGTAGAACGCTCTCTAACATTTTGTAAAGCAAGAACTACCATAATAATTAGGAAAAAAAAACAACTTAAAATATAAATTTGGCATTACTAATAGATTTGTAAATTTTCCACTTAAACTTTTAGATAAATAGTATAACTCTTTTCTTCTATTTACACTTGTCTGAATTTTTTATTTAGTAACAAGATATTCTCTCAATTTTTCTATTACGTGTACTAAGCCTATTTATTATATTGACTTTATATTTAAGAGCTTCTTCTAACTTTTTAGACGATTGTTCAATTTTCTTAAAATTTATATATCTTGATTTTAGTAATGGTCCTTCTGAACTCTAAACCTCACTGTCATTGCCATTTTCCTTTAAATATCTATACAGATCTATTTAAATGTCTTCATTACGTTCTAAATAAATTTAGAGATTCAGTTAACAATCTTAAAAATCCTTCTGTTTTATACTCGCTGTACACTACAATTTACACTATTGTTTGATATTATCTCTATTATATGAACTCCATATTATTCATCACTCCATTTTCTTCTGAATCAAGTAATATTTTACGACTATCTTGGTCTTTATTATTTCTTGTAACACTTTCTTATTCAGTCACATCAAGTAAATCTGTTCTTTTCATCTAAATTATAACTTTCTGATTGAGACTACTTCGTTTTTTCACAACATTTTCTTGTTCAGTCACATCAAGTAAATCTGTTCTTTTGATCTAAATTATAGCTTTCTGATTGAGTCTCCTTCGTTTTCTTCATAAAACATTCTTGTTCAGTCACATCAAGTAAATCTGTTCTTTTGATCTAAATTATAACTTTCTAATTGAGACTCCTTTGTTTTTTCATAACACTTTCTCTGGGCCAGTATTAACAAGTTCTTGTATACTTTCCGCTGTACATTTGTTCAAAACAATTACATTTTCTTCTTTCTGGCAATCTTGTACTTGTTTGTTCATTGTTCCCATATCGATGTAACCTACGTTACACCTATCAAATGTGTTATCTGATATCAACAACTCGAAATTTTTGTGTTTCATGTCTTCATTATCTAAATTAACTGTTTTTGATTCTTTATAATGTTCATTTAGTTGAAGGCGACATTTTTTACATGCCTATAAGTCCTACATTTGAAATATTGCATCGAAAAACTTACATTGAGGCCCGGCATGGCTATGTGGTTAGAGAGTTCTGCTCGCAATCTGCGGGTCGCGGGTTCGAATCCCCGTCCCACCAAACATGCTCGCCCTTTCAGCCGTGGGGGTGTTATAATGTGACAGTCAATCCCACTATTCGTTGGTAAAAGAGTAGCCCAAGAGTTGGCGGTGGGTGGTGATGACTATCTGCCTTCCCTCTAGTATTTCACTGCTAACTTAGGGACGGCTAGCACAGATAGCCCTCATGTAGTTTCGCGCGAAATTCAAACCAAATCCGACAAACTTACATAGAAAGTGTAATGATAACCTTCTGAAAAATAATTCAATTATCCTGAGATTTTACTCAGTCCATTATCATCTAGCAATTTAATGTACAATTGTCTTCCAAGTTCTAAAACGTTTAACATGTTTAAACTCTGAATATTGTGTAGACACAGGCAGGGTACGAGCATAATTGACTACCCTTCCAAACTTTAATTGAACATAACTCTTTTATAACTCCATGACTTATTATGGGTGGTTCGTTAGTAATAACAACTTTCATTAGATTTAAAGCTGTTAGTTTATTTGAAACTGCTGAATATTAATGACCACTACTGTTTCAAAATGTATGTGAGTCTGACATCATCTGTTCTGGCGAAAGACCTAAATTTTTAATAGCCTTAAAGACATCGTCTTGTATGAGTTCTTTCGTCCTCATATTTACAATACCGTGTTCTCTTCTTAGAATAGTTCCCTTGACAGCATGTTTCGCTTGTGAATATCCATTTTGATGTGTCTTTGTCCTCCATTGTTCTACCACTTGGGCATAGCTTAACCCTAAAAAGAGAGGGTGGGCCATTTTGTTACGCATAAGAGACAACTACCTCGTTTTCATTAATAAATAAATAAATAAAGGAAGAATACCGCTGTTAGAAAATGCCTATTCCACGTAACTTCCATGTTCGTCTGCCATTATTAGATAGATAGAAAGATAGAGAAATATTTTCTTACTCTTAGAATGAGAGAAATTTAAAATTTGGGTACGGAAGCAAGATTCGGATTACTTGGACACCCTCTATACTTTAACAGTTATTAACACAAAAATATATATTTGGAAAAAGTAATAAACCATTTTATGAAGTCGGTGCTTACCGAATAAACCTACCTACCTACCTCTTTATAGTTATGCAGATAAAATATTTAATATATTTAACTATAAAGTGTCAGAAATATACGTGAAATGTTTGACACTCTCCTGCTTCCACCTAGCCCTCACCCCCTCCTCAACTTGTTATTATGGAAGGTCTCGAGGGTGCTCGTGGTGTTGATGGGATGCGTTAAAATTAAATTACGCTCTTTAGTGGTAGTTTAATTTTCCAACCACATTTTCATGATGTTCCGTTGTGCATGAAATTTCAAATCCAATCAATGAGACTCTAGTCTGGAAACAAGGAATATGGAGTTTCTACCTTGAGGGTGGAACTTCGTCATTAAATACTCCAATAAGAACTACATAAGACTTGAATCTATATATATGTAAATATTGTATGTTTGTGTACGGTAAACTATGATTTTATTTAGACGTATAACCTATTTTGGATGCAACTACGCTCAGTTTTAGTTATTACTATTATAAACAACTGATTTACAAAGTTACACAGTGGGCTATGTTTGCTGTGCCCACCACCGGTATCAAATCCCAGGTTTTAGCGTTATAAGCCTTCAGTCTTACCACTGAGCCACTGGGGGGCATATATATATAATCATATCAAGATAGAAAAATAATAAATAAATCTAAACTTACATATTTACTTCTAATAACGTACTAGTTTATTTTATTTTACCAAATTATTTCACAGACCAAAAGGGATTTGTAGCATCACCAAACGTGGGTTGTTAACAGAAGGTTCGAATGTTCAATTACATTTATAACACGTGTGATGTTGTAGGTTTCTGTTAAGGAAACACTGAATATTCAGTTACGTTTATTACACATGTGGTATTGAAGGATTCCTTCTAAGGCAAAATCAAGTTTTTAGGTACATTCTGAATATTCAAGTTCAAACAGTTATGGCCAAAATGTTAACATACTGTTCTATATTGATGCTATTGTATACATGCATGGAGTAGTTATTGAGTGAATGCCTGAGAAGAAACAGAGAAGGTTGCGTATGGTCGGATAAAATGCACGAGTTGTTATACTGATCTGAATAAACTGTTTTGAGCATTTGTTCGTCAAAACGTACATGCACACCTGTTTAGTATAAAACTTATGGTGTAATCTTTTTCGAAACAGATCAACGCTTTGTTCAGACAATTGTTCTGAGATATTTGGTGTAGAGTCATGCCTCGTCACGTGCCAGAAGTTATAAGTCGTCAAATTGTTCGACTGTTCAGAAATGGTATGAAGCAAATGGACATTGCCAGAACAGTAAAGTACCCCCAGTGTACTATGTCCAGAATCCTGAAACGTCATCGGATTACAGGAAATGTTGTTTCAGGAAAGTCTACTGGTAGATGCCCAAAAACCACTGCCCAAGATAACCGTGTTTTGATCAGGTCAACAAGTCAAGATCGAAGAAGGCTTGCAGCATCTTACGACAGGAATGGCATGAACACATTCATTCCAGGATATTCAGAAGAACAATGAACAGGAGACTGACCAAACAAAGTTATTTTGCAAGAAGAGCTATCTGCAAACCGTTATTAACTAGAATTCATCACGATCACAATGTTACTTGGGCAAGACAGCATGCCAACTTACAGTTAGGACACTGGCGAAATGTGATATTTACAGATGAGTCCTGTTTCGCGGCTTCTTAAAGCTGATAGTAGGATTAATGTTCGTTGTTTGCCTGGAGAGCAGATGAGGGAAGACTGTCTTTCCCACAGGAGGTGGTGAAATACATGTTTGGGCAGCTATTCATCATGGAGAAAAATCTGCTCTTTACATCTTCCAGGGAAATGTCAATGGTGCCTCCTACAGCATCACAATGAGACGATATTTCTGCCCTATGCTAGGGCAAAGTTTGGCAATAAAGTTGTGTACCAAGATGAAAACGCCACTACCCACAGTGCACGTATTGTACAGGATTATTTCGACCAGAAGGATGTTACAAGATAGCTAACTGTTAGGCAGAACTGAGCCGGAAAATTGATAATCACGACCCTAAACCAGCTACTGTAGGTGTGTTACAGCGCCTTCTAGTGGCAAGTTGGGATGAAATCACGGTGGATTACATCAATAACTTCATCGGCAGTATGATACGTCACCTAGCGGCGGTTATTAGAGAACGAAGAGGACCAACCAAGTACTGAATGTTTAATATGAACTGATATAAGACTACAGATGCTATTTATAATAATTTGATGTTATATTTTGTCATTATATATGTTTTGGTAAGGTTTAGTTTTTGTTGTGATAGGTGAAATGCTGAATTACACAACTTTCTACAGGTGTCTGATAAAATTGTTTGCTATTCCAATTAATCGTTCATGATGTCCATAGAACCTGTCTCATTATACAAATTACATATATAGATGTTTAATACAACCTGCATTTTACAGTTTGACAGCGATAAGTGTATTTGTATTCCATCTTAATAATAATGATCTTAGTTGTTACAAAATATGCAAACATTTCGACCAATACTGTATATCACACGTGTGATCTTAAAGAAAAATGCATTAAAGTAACTAACAATCATTTTACAGCAAATCTGAAAAGGGCGCAATAAATAGTATCAGTTAAATACACATTTATATCTACACTTATGAGTCTTTCTTTATACGGAGGCACTTGAAACTTTGCAAGCAATGTTTTGTACTCTTGTCGCTCTCACTAATTCGATAAAAGACTAGAGTCTGAACCATGATAATTTTACAGATTGTATCAAACTATCTGTAGGATAAAAGTCCTGAAAAACCATAAAGCAAATTATCTAGTTGTAATAAACATAGTATCCTTGAGTTAAAGATCATATTATATAATTTTTAAATACTGAGGGGGTGGGGTGGAGGAGACAAGAGAGTATTTTTGGGCCCATGAATGCGATGGTGTTTTAAACATTGCACGTCGCTTGTCAATTGGTAAGATAGCTCAGCAAGTATAAGAGGGAACATACAGCTGCATTTTCCACTGCTTAAAGCTCTCTACATTTTTGCGATTTTGACAAGAACTTGCCCCCACCCCCATAAGGCCGTCATTTCTAATAATAAATGCCAAGTTTTATAATAAATATTAAAAACGCGATAATACCAAAAAGCATCTTTAATTACTAACGTTTCGGAATGGCTTCGAATTCCATCATCAGCGTTAAAACCACGAAAATTTTATATATATATAATAATACGCTTGTTCGTGTGTCTGTTACGTAAATAACGTGTGCGCGCGTGCGTATTTAGATAGTAATATGTGCTCGCATTATCATGACAGACCAAAGCTGAGTATTATTATAATAGGCTAGCAGAGACCCGCAAGACATTTGTGCACAGATTAGTGTCTTCATTGCAACAGTACTTCTTTAACTACAGGATTTGTAGAATAATGCAAAAGAATTCTAATCGCAGACACCGAAATCTTGTCATACTATAATTCTCCTGTCGGTACGCCTTATAGGCATGCGTAGTAGTAATTTCATCCAAAAAAACAATGCAAGCGCCTGTCTGCGCCAGGGAGCTGGAAAGATCACCAAACAAATCACTACAACTGCTTTATGAATGAAGGAATAACAAAAAAGTATGGGTGGATGTAAATATTCTTTTTTTAACTGCTTAGTACAATAACATTAAAAGTTAAAAGTTTTCAAAAAACTTCTGATATTAGGCCCTAGAATAACATTATAAGTTTCTTTATAGATACTATTAAGTACAGTATAGTTTGTCCTAACTAGGCTAATGTAAAAAACGTACACGATGCAGTTAATTTTTTTTATCTCTTTATCGAACTTAAACCTAACATTAGTTAAGGTTATATAAAGTACGACCTAAATACAAGTGGACTTACCCTTTTCGGTGTCTACAATTACATTTCGTTTGTATTATTCTACAAATCTTGTGTTTAAAGAAATACTGTTGCAATAAAGATATTAATTTGATAGCAAACGTTTTAAGGGTCTCTGCTAGTTTATAATATTTTAACTACAAAAACAACATTAGCTATTGAGCGAGTAGTTTTCTTATTAAACAATTTATGAAACCAAGTAAAGGTTTTTAAGAAATGTATATTATACAGAAATTTTGAACCGTTTTTCACGTGATTCTTCCAGAAACTGTTATATATATATATATATATAAGTAATGTACATCATTTAACATAGTATGAGTAACTACATCAAGCCAAAGATTACGGAGGACTCATCACATAGGTACGTGTACTGTATCTATATCTACACTAGGCCTGATTAACTGTTGCTATACTGAGATATATCTCAAGTAGATTCCGGCAGGTGTCTGGTTTACGTGTACTGTATATATATATACACTAGGCCTGATTAATTGTTACTATTCTGAGATATATCTGAACTAAATTCCCGGCACATGTCTGGTTTATGTATACTGCATCTATATATAACCTTGACCTCAATAACTGTTGCTATTCTGTGAAATATATCTGAACTAAATTCACTCCTGGCCTGGCTTACGTTCTCCTGTTTGTTATGCCTTTTTGCTATTGTTTCTTCTTCTTCTTTCAATTGTCCGACATTCAGTTCTCGGCAGATTGATTTGAAATTTCGCAAGGTTATATCTTACTCCAATACACCCAGAAAACATTTTAATTTTTTTTATTTAGGCCTTTTTAAGAATTTTATGGGGTCAAAGATAAAAAAAATGTATATACACAGCGTGGTCACAAGTAAATAGACACCACCTTTTCAGAAAAAAATGAAATTTTTCAGTCATATTCACATGAATTGATATATTTATAATTTAAT
>NW_013666446.1:219407-244219 GCF_000517525.1 Limulus polyphemus
TGGAATTGTGTTGCGAAGACATCTTGCATTCACTAACCATGTTGGGATTGTGTGGCGAAGACATCTTGCATTCACTAACCATGTTGGGATTGTGTGGCGAAGACATCTTGCATTCACTTGCCATGTTGGGATTGTGTGGCGAAGACATCTTTCATTCACTAACCATGTTGGGATTGTGTGGCGAAGACATCTTGCATTCACTAACCATGTTGGGATTGTGTGGCGAAGACATCTTGCACTAGCTTACGAATGTTGGCCTTGTATCTTTTCAAAATCTTGTTCAGTTGATCGTGAGCACCTAACTTTGTTTAAAAGTGTTTGTGTGTGAGGAGGAGGGGGGGTAACAACCGGCGAGGACAGTCAGGCGATTTTTCATAATAAGCTCCAAAAAACGTACTTTTTACTGCTTGACCTTTGCTGTAATATTATATTCACAAACTTATAATCAATGTGTGTGTGGTGGGGGGGGAGTGCTGCTGTCAGACCCTATTGCATCAAATTTTACGAACTAATCCCTAGACGTTTACAGAGATAAGGCCAGGGCTCTGCATGGACTATAACGTTAGAGCACGATTAGAAAAGATGATTGATTATTGCACATACTGATTATTTTATGTTAACTCTCTTAAATTCATAAGTTTGACATTCTTCTTGAACACCTTGTGGACAAAACGATTGTTTCAACTTAAGTCTTCACCAAGTTCTTTTAACAAATACTCCACAATGGTTTATTATTATTATCTACTTGTGAACCACATTTCAAGCATTATTTCAATATTTGTTTGGAAATTAACCTTGTGTACCTTCTATTCCAATGTAACTGTCCTTGCAAGGCGAATCATAACTGATTCACTTATGTTCATCTACTACGTTATTTGGTAAAGAAAATGTGGGCGACAGGTATATACGGGAAGTTGAAATGCGCTGTATTTATAAAAGCTGATCGTATGATGAGCCAACGGCATCCTAAGATCATCCCAGTCCCATACCAGTCAACAACACTAGAACACTAAAACCGATTATTTGACGTTCTACGCATGCTTGTATGGAGGTTATGCAATTGCTCGAGGCAACGTGAATTCACGCCCTGGGGGATTTTACAAGGAACTCCGAATCACAGGCAGCAACATGGGAAATCCAATACAGTCAAGGCGGAACTAGTCCTATTTGACAGAACTGACTTTGGCTTGATAGTCGCGGGCATGTGAGCTTAAGCTACTAGATGATTTACGTTCTCCTGAGACGTTGATCGAACACGTGAATTTCAAGTACCTAAAGATTTTGGGTCGTCATGAACATAAATAGCAAGCATGCAAAGTGATAGACGGCATTACGGTTTCATTGCGATCATAAACACACATTGGCAAAACTGTATTTCAGTGGTTCACCGCTAACTCTTAGTGACCTTCGTTCCAGTCTGAACCAATAATCTTAACCCTAAGAAACTGTGGCTCACGTACCTCGACTCACAGGAGACCTAACGCGACTAGATCAACTTCATCGGGTATCGGGTAACCACTGGCTGCAGTACATGCATGAAGCGTCAAAACAGTGGGTAGTCCGCTACTTTTCCACCGATCCGACCCAACTAACATGTGTTTTTTGCTTTCTAGAACTTTCCAGTCTGTATTCTAGACGCTGAATTAATCATGGTAAGAATATATGTGGCTTTTTTTCTGGTCTATCTTTACTAAACTGTATAACAAAATGAACCAAAAATATCATAAGTTATTTTTCAGTGTTCGGTTAATGAGATCGTAAATCTACAAAACTGCATTATATTTGATGCATTATATTATATTTGTTTCTAGCGTTGTAAGTTCGCAAAAATACCGTTGCGCCACTAGAAGATGGGCTCACCAACGGAACTAGATATTTTCATCCCTAACAGTCGATAGAAATTCACTTTCCGGCTACTTAACCCTTACCTTAATAACATGTCTTCATACCATTCACTGTCGGTTAGGTGTACATACTGCATCACAATCAATGTATTTCCTTTATGTTTTTACCTGTGTGAAGAGTTGGATAAAACAAACATTTGGTAAGTAGTTAGTAGGCTTAATTATAACATTGATATCATATTTGCTTATACATTTTGTTTAGCTTATATGTTTTATATATACCCTGTAAGCAACAAAGTTAGGGACTCTCAAGTTATTTAGTGCATAAAAAAGTTAAAAAAATGTGTTTAAAACAGCCAATGGGACCTTGTATTCTGTTATTAATTTTTGGAAATCTCATACCACCATATTACAAAAAATAGATCAATATTTTATGATATCAGAAATTAAAGTTTACACTACTCGTTGTTTCTTGAAGATTTAAATATCAAGTATATGATAATACAAATGCATACAGATAAAATTTCATATAATTCAAATGCTTATTACTTGAGATGTAACTCTGTAGTATTAGATTAATCCAATATTTTACAAGACGTCTATCAATTCACAATGATTCTGGCGAGAACACTTATAGCTTATATTGCGCTGTCCAGTGGTTAGCCATAACAGATTATGAAGCTGGGGTTCCTTGGTCCGCACTCTGTATTTTTGAGACGTAAGTGCGTTATAAGAGAATTGGTCAAATCCCACTATTCCGTCTGACAATAACAGCCTAACAGTGAGCGGTAAACGGTGTAGACTATCTACTGTCCCTTTAGTCTATCACTTATTATTGTGCATACAGACCAGAAATACACGATATGTGTTATCTTTATATTAAATATGCTTTGTCTAGTGTAGTAGATAATAAAACTGTATTTGATCATTATGACATCTTATAGATTTATTTTGAAATGGCAAATGCCTTAGCATAAAAGTAGGATGTGTATAGTTGTGTAAAGCGTAATTATGCTTAGTACTGTATGATAATGAATAAATCATATTAAACTTTTCGAGTGAAGATTAGACAGTACGTCATTCTAAAAATATCCGCTTTATTCGGATGAACGTAATATTAATATAAAGAACTATTTAGAAGTATTTGTATTTTCATCATTATAATGAACTTTAATGTATAGGGTTGTGTACATCATATTAAATATTCCTTTTGTATGCTGGTGTGTACGTTATACTCACTGTTTTGGTGTATGTTGGTGTGTACGTTATACTAATTATTTTGGTGTATGTTGGTGTGTACGTTATACTAACTATTTTGGTGTGTACGTTATACTAATTATTTTGGTGTATGTTGGTGTGTACGTTATACTATTTTGGTGTATGTTGGTGTGTACGTTATACTAACTATTTTGGTGTATGTTGGTGTGTACGTTATACTAACTATTTTGGTGTACGTTGGTGTGTACGTTATACTAACTATTTTGGTGTACGTTGGTGTGTACGTTATACTAACTATTTTGGTATACGTTGGTATGTATGTTATACTAAATATTTTGGTTTATGGTAATGTTTGCACCATAAGATCAAATTCCTGGTATGTGGTGCCAAACCCAACAATATATATATCCCGGTGTAGTGTTGTGTTCGTCATGTTCATATCCCGGTGTAGTGTTGTGTTCGTCATGTTCATTTCCCGGTGTAGTGTTGTGTTCGTCATGTTCATTTCCCGGTGTAGTGTTGTGTTCGTCATGTTCATTTCCCGGTGTAGTGTTGTGTTCGTCATGTTCATTTCCCAGTGTAGTGTTGTGTTTGTCGTGTTAAATTTCCCAGTGTAGTGTTGTGTTCGTCGTGTTAAATTTCCCAGTGTAGTGTTGTGTTCGTCGTGTTAAATTTCCCAGTGTAGTGTTGTGTTTGTCGTGTTAAATTTCCCAGTGTAGTGTTGTGTTCGTCGTGTTAAATTTCCCAGTGTAGTGTTGCGCCCCTAATATTAAAAGCTACAAACTGTTATTCATATATATAGTGCTGTGTTGATCATACTAAATATTCTTGTTGTACAGTTTTGTACACAGTTTTGTAAAAGTTATTGTTGTGTGATATTATGCACCCAATTGTTAATATTTCTACTGCATGGTCTTTTGTATCTGTTTATGTTATTTATGATATAGTGCTTGTGTACATCTCAATAATTGTTTGTGTATCTTGTTGTATTTATCGTGTAAGTTATTCCCTGTGAATAGTGTTTTATAATTACGGTAATATCACCTTAAAGATTCCTGAATGGAGTACACTTTCTTCAGTATCCCTTCTGTATGGCTGTGCATGCTAGATATTAATGTATTATTTTTTCCCAGGTAAGGGACCTAACTAGAAGTAAGATACACACATATTTCTAAGTTTCACTTGTCACAAATCTGGCGAAACGTACCCTTGCTCATGAAAGCAAGAGTTACGAAATTCATGTATTTGTACCCAAAATATTTATAAACATTTTGATCCTAACCAGTTCAGTACGGATATTCAACAAAAGAAAATAATGAGTGTGTGATAATATAGGATGTCCGTGTAGAATATTTTCCACATGCCGTACTTGTAATTCGAAACAAGTTTAGATTAACAGCAGGATTAAACTCGACCTTCGTATACTTTGACAGCCTAATAACCAGTCACGTACCTGAAATTATGAAAAGCTGCAATTCACTTGTGGTTCCAAACACCCTGTATTTGCTTCTTTGCATGTTCAGGCACTGTCTTCCAAAGGCCTTCGAGCTTTTCTTCCAGTTATGTCTCCAAATCTGCTACATTATAACACATGTTTGCTGATAGGCTACTTCAGATGTATTAGTGAAAAGGTATGTGTTAAACGACGCTGAATATTGTCATGTGTTATTCTGTGAAGTGTAGCAAGTTTGTTAAAATAAAACCTTCAAATTCGAACCAGTCAAGTAACGTGTAATTTCAGAACACCCCGGATGCTAACATCCAAATACCTGTTAAGTATTTAATAATAATGTTATAGCTTCTATCATTTTATCACAATTAATGTAATATTTCATTATATTGGGTACTCTAACCGATTTAAGTTTATTTAACTGGAAAATTTAACTCGACTTGCAAATCGCATCAACGGTACTTTTCTAATAATACTGGTGTTTATGAAGTTCATGAGTGACGTGAAAACCATGCTTTCACTATACATTCTCTTCAAATAAAACATTATCATGCAAAATGACCTGAACAATTCTGTATAAGGGAGTATGATTGAAGTATAATGAAGATTTGATTCATGCGTCATTGACAATCGATGCGGAAACTGAGTGTCTTAGTTGTTTAACAAAAGCTCAATAAGATATTATAAGGATAGCCGCTGAAGGACCCGTGTCTAGCGGGAATACATTTTCTGAAAATTCGGACGATTATCTTAGCGGAAGGGAAAAGGTCTGTCTCCGCCTGCCAGCTGCGCCTGTATTTACTTGATACACCTGATCTCTTTCACTAGGGTGCGTTTTTTAACCTGATTTTCTTCGAAGTAAAAAAATAAAAAAGGAGAGTCAGAAATGTTTAATGGGAATTAGGAGTAACTTTGGAGCTGCGAGGTGCTTTAATTACAGATAAATAAGAGACAAGTAGATAGATAGATTAGACTTCCGAGCGTGATATGCATGCTCTTTAAGGGTATAAACGTTTGGTAAATAGTACGAAACTTCCCTCGGTACACTTCTGTCGAAACAGTTAGTCCTTTAACTTCAACTACCGTCGTAGAATATTTCATATCCGTGAAAACAACCGCTCTTCATAACAAGTAGTCGACTTCATAAGTGAATTTATTGAAAATCTTTGAATACTTTGAAGTTTTTTTTTGTTTGTTTACTTGAGCAATACAGCACGTGTTACAATGTTAATAATTACACGGATAGATGTGTTGAAAAGTCACGAAATGTTTTGCATCTATTCAATTTATCGTTTTGTAAAGGGAAGACCTCAAGTGAAGTAAAATGAACTTCCACAATTTTACACATTTAAAGAAACATTTCAGCGCTTATTGTATGAAAAAGAAGATATGAGCCTTTTGAAATCATAAAATCTCCAGTTCCGAAAGAAAATAAAAACTCTAAATAGAAGATGAAATGTATCGTAAAAAAATTATACTGAATTTAGAATTAAAAAACGCACACATATATACACACACACATCTACGTCTGAAGAATCCGAAATATAGGCTTAAAAAGAAAAAGTAAAAAAAAAGCAAAAGAAAATCATGTACAATTACTTGCAAGTAGTAGTTTACAGTGTGATCAAATAAACGTTTCACAAATAATTGAAAATTTTACTTGAACAGCACCTTATGCGCACGAGGGATAAGCGACCTAGTCCTAAGGTTCAGTCAGGTTTAGCTATTTTAAATTTTATGCTACTGACCAAAGGAAAGTCAGCCAGCCAGCAGGACCCGTGTCTGGCTCTTTCAATCGAATATCGGGAGTAGCTGTCCTTTTTATAATTACCCCACAGTTGAAAGTGCGAAGCATGTTTATCGCCATAACGTCTCGAACATTGGACTATTCGATTCCCAGCTCAGCATACTAGTCCACAATCTGGCCAAAGTCTAAATGAACGATAAGAAAGATAATTCTGTTGTTATGACAAAAAAAAGAAAAAAGACTTCTTGGTGACAGTTGAATAATAGCATGAGCGTAAGCAAATGATATGTGCTGACGTGTCCTTTCGTCCAATACCAAGATTCGTGATAAGATAGACAAAAACAGCGTTACTTATTTCGTTTTAACAATGTTTATTTATTAATAATCATTATTGATATTGGCATTTAACTTTACGAGGACAACTGAACCAGCAAGCTAGTTTTCTTGTTCCCGGAGCGGGTTTTGCAACCACAGCATCAATGTGAGAAAACCACATTAGTAATTCTAAGAACCTGTGAGTGAAAGCAAAGAAAAATGTGATAAAACATGTGAACCACACTACATCTGCCATATTCAGTGCCGACTACGCCTTTCCGTCAATTCCAAGACTCATCAGGCCGGCTGTGTTAATGATACCACTGTAGCGCCGGCTGATTTCTTAACTTACCTTCTCTTTAAACAATGAAATATCATTCAAAATCATCTCTTTTAGGGATATTATACTCGTAGAAAATTTATATCCATAGTTAGATACATCCACATAGTTAAATGCTGGTAACAAAAATAATTCGTTTCTTTGTTTTTAATCTCCGTTATATTCAAGATTCATCACTACGTTAATATCCTTCATTATGTTTAAGACCCATTAGTACATAAGTACACCAATTAACTCTTGTGTGCTGAAAACCCATCAATGTACTAATAAACTTTGTTAAGACTCATCAGCTTTATATGTTATTTTCAAGTACCAGCAATATCATAGCTTACTCTATATTGAACACCAATTTGATTTTTGCATCATATCAAAGTCTTTACTATTGCACCAATAGTATTCAGGAGATTACGTGTTCGAGTCTTTCATCCCACTCATTGGGGTTGCAAAGAGAAATCATATCTATTATGACGTTTACTTCGCTACCCTCTAGTTTAAACAAACCAGATTTTTCGGAAAGAAAAACGCGAATTAAATTTTACCCCCCCCCCAGATATAAACTTCTATTCTCGAACAAGGGTAGAAAGGTCGTAAGGAAAGAAAACAACAGAAGAACTTAGACAGTGCCACATTTTATTACGGATATGACGCCGCTTCATTATCCTCCAAACAATGCGACCCTCCAATTTCAAGACCCGTATAAAACCCAGTGTTAATAGTAGAGGCTACACTTTTGTTACGTGCCACACGAGTCCGTTAGAACACACAATGAATGTGTGGGCTTTATCTTATTACACCATTTTTTTTATTCCAATAGCCCTTTGTTTCACTTACAATCCACGTCATCAAAAATTTCGCGATATTGTACATTTACACATGCGAAAAAGAAAAAAAAAAAGAATGTTTTTTTTTTTTGGAAGTTAAATACCGTCAAATTATTTATATAACTTCTATGCTGGTAACAAAAATAATTCGTTTCTTTGTTTTCATTTGTGTCATCACTCCTGTAATTATTTCATACATTTCAAATACAAACAAAAAGAAACCACTCTTTGGATATGATGACCAAGAAAGGTAATTATGTTGAAGATATTAAAAAAAAATAATTAAAATCAAAATGGCGAAAACACTAATAAATATTAAGATGTCTCGATTGCATTAGGAATTGATATTTGACTGGCGTAGTCAACTATATTATTCCATTCCAGCCCCATTCCAAACAGTAGCTTCAATCATTTAAATTGTTACCTTCTAAAACTCAAAATCCCTCACCCATACCCTCATGATTTCTTTCTACAAATTAAACACTGAATAACCCCATACACTTCGAGTAGTGAAAGGATAACATATATGTATTTATATGCAAAAGAAATCGAACATTTTGTTGTATTTCCTACTTTATTTTTGCGAATTCCGTCAGATTTACTAACGTATGGTTTTTCAACATCAAGAAACGGATTTTTTACTCGGGACAATCAAGTGATAAACTTTCAGAATATGTAGATACACATTAGGTTGAAACTAACGGTTAAGTTCAACACCCAAAGAAAATCGTGTAATACATCGAACATGTCGTCGGTTATTTCTCGTTTCGGTAACAAAAATTATTGTAGAATGGTAAGCCTTAAGTACAGATTACTCGGTGGGAAAGGTTAAAAGTCTAATTTTGGTGAAATATGGAGTTACACAGAGAATAGGACAGTCTACCATTTATGAGATGTAGTTTATATTCCGGATGAAATGAGAAGCTTTAACTGAGGTGCAGGTATTTGTGGTTTTGAATTTCGCGCAAAGCTACACGAGGGCTACATGAGCAAGCCGTCCCTAGAGGGAAGTCAGCTAGTCATCATCAACTCTTGGGCTACTCTTTTACCAACGAATATAGGATTGACTGTCACATTATAACGCCCCCACGGCTGAAAGGGCGAGCATGTTTGGTGGAATGATTTGAACCCACGACCCTCAGATTGCGAGTCGAGTGCCTTAACCACCTGCCCATGCCGGGCATAGGTGCAGATGAGGGTTACTTACGCCCAGAAAGTATCTGATCTAAGCTATCGTTGTAACGCAATAGAAATACTAACTAAGCCGAATAGCAATAAGAGATATAATAAAACAGGTTCACTGATAGTCATTATCGAAACCAATCTATTTTAATTCGGGTGTAAATTTTACATTTACCTTCTTGTAGTCATTCTTTAATAATATATTTATTATTTCTCTTTCGTATATTCATCATCATTAATTAAATAATTAATAGTATTTTTTTCAATTCTTTTAATAGCAGTTTATTATAACATCCCAAAGAAAAATGTTTGATATCCTTATTTTAAGGTCTGGTGTGGCAACCTGTGTCTAGTAACCATTTGCAAGATACTTCATCGTTGATAAAAGCTAGAGGAATAGAACCTATAATTAACCATAGAACCTTTACGTCATCCGAGTTAATAGCATTAGCTATTTGGTACTAAATCATATTTAATTAATCACATTTGGATTAAAACCTTAATTCAGTATGAAATTTCGGTAATGGGTTAGTAACATTAATTACTTATAGCTCTGTTTTTGAAAACCTGACACAATTTTTCTATAGAAAATATATTTTTTTGCAAGAGAATTCGCATCGATAAAGTCAACATTTCCAAATGGTTGTTGTTTGTTAGCTAAGCACAATGCTGCACAATGGGCTATCTGTGCTCTGTCTGCCACGAGTATCGAAACCTGGTTTCTAGCGTTGTATGTCCGCAGACATGCAGCTGTGCCACTGGGGGCTTCCAAATGGTATTTTAAAAAATATACCAAAGCAAGTGCATCAGGAACGAAGCAGAAAAATTTTGTGAACAATGTGCGAAAGCAAGTGCATCAGGAACGAAGCTGAAAGATTTTGTGAACAATGTGCGAAAGCAAGTGCATCAGGAACGAAGCTGAAAGATTTTGTGAACAATATACCAAAGCAAGTGCATCAGGAACGAAGCTGAAAGATTTTGTGAACAATATACCAAAGCAAGTGCATCAGGAACGAAGCTGAAAGATTTTGTGAACAATGTGCGAAAGCAAGTGCGTCAGGAACAAAGTTAAATAATTTTCTCAACAATGAGCGAAAGGGATCTTAAAGTTTTTTTGTTGTTTTTTTTAAGGTTTTATTGTCTGCTTTAACATGACGATTCTTGGGAATGTTTTATTAAGAAAAATATCATAAAGCTGGTAGCAAGTAATTATTACCGAAAATTCCGTAATCAGTTTTTGGTCCTAAGTTTTCGTGATAAGCTACCGTTAATACAAATACTCGAAGATTGGCAGGTAAGAGCTTTAAAAAACGCCATTGTTAAAAGCTCCTAAATATTTTAACGAGTTATTGTTATCAGCAATAAAGAAACAAACGAATGAAACGCGCAAAAATGTAGACACAAAAATCAACAAAAACATCCTCATTCTCTAGGCTGGTACGTAATGATATCGTTAATAATAGCAACTCAGAGCAGACGCCATTACGCAATATATCAGATACAATGTAAGCCTTAGCTTCTAGCTGTCATCTTTCTTTGTCTCAGAAAAAACAGGCAATGAACGCATCTGCGTCAGTATAAATTTATCAAGGTAGTGATAGTATCATAATGAGGTTCTGGCTGTCCACTAATAATTTATTTTCTTTAAAGGTTATACAAAAAGTATACACCGTGTGCTTTGAGAAATAAGATTTAGATGTCGTTTCTAGAATACCAAAATGTCACTGTTTTAGCTTGTCTTACTATGAAAACATTTAGGTTTTAGGAACAGCGTATTATATGTACTCACTATCAACTATGAAGATCCTTTTCAGTCATAGTTTTAACTATCTAAAAGTCCTTTCAAAGTTAATGAACATGATGTTATAAAGGACGCCTTCTGGTGTTACGGCGTTTTTGTAACATTTCGCTAATATTTTTAAGATTGTTTATCTAATGGATCAACCATTTTTAAGAGGAGATTTTAGAACACAAAGAAATATATTTTCTAAACAGTGTAGAAAACGTGTATAGATATTTATAAGGCTTGTCTGTCCATATCTATTTACATTGTATATGTGTAACGTTTCTGAACATACAAAGACAGCACGTACATCGTGCACGCTTTTCAAAATGTATCTGTTCTTGGGCTGTTGCTTAATGTAATGTTATTAATTGAGCTTTATATCATACATTACAGCTAGAAAACAGTTAGCTATTTGTTGTTAAGCACAAAGCTACACAATGGATTATCTGTGTTTTGTCCACCAGAGGTATCGAAACCAGGATTTTAGCGCTGATCCATTGGGGGGGGGGCTAAAACAGATAAGATATAAAGGGTGAGAACGTATAATCACATATCAATTTTGTTTCTGATTTAGTGGGTAAGGTCTTGTTCATTTAATCTAAAGTATTTTGTTTGTTTTTTACGTATAGCGAAAACAGATCGTGTCCCCCTCTTTGTAGTTATACTTTGTCAATACCTTCTTAACGTCATAAAAACAACATGAATTTGATCTATATTGTGTATCGCGCCTCCTCATTGGGTTAACAACAGGTTGGAGAGTATCATGCTCGGCTCGTATTCACAGTCAAGCCTAAAGCAAAATGTGAAGATGAAACCCAATTTAAACAGGAATAGTTCACTCTTCAACCGCCAGTTATTCTGAATTTGATATATTTCCACGCCAGAAATAGGCGAAGAAGGCATTAATTGATATTCCTGTTACGAGTTCTGGGGGATAAACAGACGCAAAATCATTGAATAACGAGTTGGGTAAAATATGATAGCGGTGTTTTTATAAAAGTTATTTTAAACTTTGCTAAATTAGGCCAACAGGTTTAAGGTTACTGAGGAGATAAAAGATTTTCCAAAACTAGGCCTAGGCTAGCATTACAATGAGTGTGATTTTCTTGTAATAGTTTGTGGGAAAAGATCAGTGCTATCATAAATTTCCGTATACAAACGAGCAGTACTCGAAGTGGAGTGTAACGCAGGGGTACGCGTACCCCTGCGTTACTCTCTACTTCGAGTACTGCAAACGAGGACAAAATTATATTTCTGTTGTGCATAACTTGTTCGTTTGTCTTAGAGCAAAGCCACATTGGGCTATCTGCTGTACCCACCGCAGGGAATCGAACCCCGGATTTTAGCGTTGTAAGTCTGTAGACCTACTGCTCTCCCATCGAGGAGCTTTTCATATCAAATTCAAGAGATATAACTAGAATATCAAATTACAAGAATGTTTACAATACTTACTGTAAACTTATAAGAATACATCAACTTTCCCTGAACGTATTCAAATGGATTATAAGCCTACAGCTATTAAAAAACAATGATTAATAATGCAAGGCCAACACAGTTCATTATACACGCTTTAAGGGATGTTATGTTTACATCAACATCTAATTGATATTATTTTCCACCAACTTCGTTTCTTTTGTTTGTTTTTGAAGTTAAGCACAAAGCTACACAATGGGCTATCTGTGCTCTGCCCACAACGGGTATCGAAACCCGGTTTATAGCATTGTAAGTCCGCAGACATACCGTTATGCCACTGATTGGCTCCACCAACTTCTAATTGATGATAAGTTTCCACCCATCTAATTGATAAAACGTTTATACCAATATAATTGATAGTAAGTTTTCACCAATATCTAATTGATAGTAAGTTTACACCAAGATTTAGTGGATAGTAACTTTACACTAATATCTAATGGATAGTAATCTTATGCTAATATCTAATCGATAGTAAGTTTATGCTAATATCTAATTGATAGTAAGTTTATACTAATATCTAATGGATAGTAAGTTTACACCAATATTTAATGGATAGTAAGTTAACACTAATATCTAATCGATAGTAATTTTAAGCTCTTTTACTTAAATATCTTTCAAACTTTCAGTCTTTAGCTACATAGATTATACATCATCTATCCATTTTATAGATGAACCGAAAACCAGCTATTTACGATGCTTACATCACACTAACTAAGAATCGCATGGCAAAACAAAAGAAACTTAGAACCGGAAGAATCAAAAAGCACTCCTAACAAATTACTCAAAGCACGTAAAAATGTGAATAAGTGTGAAATAGAGAACTAAACGTATAAACGTGGTTAAATATATTATAGATTATACTATCATACACGGAGAAACATACCCCATTACGCAGGCACAGACGAACAAACAATATTGTAACGTTAACATCACGGCTCTTTTCGGCTGTATTCTTTAGAAGTTCTTGCCGCGAGCTTAGATTTATTGCTTCGGTCCGGGACCCGAGGCGCTGTAAGTACGGGTTAATTGTTGGCTTACAGGTAGAGAGGAAGGGAGACAGATGATCTAACTTGCTTTGATTTGTTTTTCGTGTTATTTAAAGGTGTTTCTTAAAAGGATATTGGCGGAAGGCACTGCCTTGCACTTGCTAAATAAGGAACTTTTTCGTATAAGTTTTAATATGTGTCTTGTTCTTGCCTCTAGAAATATATTGCAAAATACACTTAGTGTCTTTTTTCAAGGAGCATACAATTTTTGGTTGATAATTCATTTATTACACTACTGACTTCCTGTAAGAAAATCAAACGTATCTTTTGAAATAAATTCTTAATTCAGAAATAAACTGAGTACCTCTGACGTAGCTCATAATGAATGAAAAATAAAATGTTTCCATAAAAAAACTAATAACTCATAAACCAAAATACGTACACTAGCTTTTCAATTATATAATAAAAGTAGCTTATAGACGTTTCAAAGTTCTGAAACTTTCCCTGCAAACTAAGTTTGTACGCCATCACCAATATGTCATAAGCAGCAGACGTGGCACAGAACACGTTTGGGCTTAATCGAGTATTATTTTCTGTACATTCTCTCTTACATAAACTGGCATAACTTTACGAACTAACTTTTGGTTTTAGGTTGCTGTTTTTCTCTCCTTTTTGTCGTGGTATCCAAATGTTGAGATTAGAGCTGTTCTAAGTATTGTTTTCCCTTGTTTTAAAGATAGTTATGTTGACTGTTTACTAAAATCATCTTGTCTCTAATTTAAGTTTGTCTGTTCACATATTAATCTATTCCTGAGTTTCAAAAGATATGTTATAATGATGCCTGTGTTCCTTTGATATATCCTTAGAAGAACACACATTTTATGGGTTTTGAACATTTTGATAATGAGTAAAAGTGTGGTATCTGTGTTTTCTATTGAAACCTAAGCCTATGGGTTATGTATATTCTCATATACATTGGGATTTGTTAGATCACCAGCCCTGTGGTTCTCATATATTATCATGAGTCGAACAGACCACCGGGCTCAATACCACAAGCTGAGTTTGATATATGTTCTCATAGGTCCACCAGCCTTTTGGGTTGTATGTTTTTATAAGACCATGCACTAGTTCTATGAGTGTTTTAAATTTTCATTGAACGTCCAGTTTTATATATGTTTATCAATTCATTTGTTTTCTATAATTTTATAAAAAAATTGGTCACAGGATATCATTATGAGATTGTTTAATGATAAGAACGAAAAATAAAAACAACAGGAATTTTGTAATATCTCCAGACGAATTATAGGTTCATTGTAACTTAAGACATCTCGTTCTTTGGCTAAAGTTTGTTGTGTGTGTTAAACGCGAAGCACGAAATAGTTTATATATAAGAAAACATCTACACAGTCTTCTTCAGAAGGCAAAACCGATGTTTATATATTTTCTTGTATCATTTTACGCCAACTTCAAGGAATAAATTTTGATGGTTGTAAGAAACAAATGGTTACATTCCTATAGTATGTAGGACGCGCGATTTAATTTTAAGATAAAAATCTTGAATTTACATTTTTAACATGGGTAACAGTTTAACGTTTTCATGATATCAGAGACCGATTATAAAATATCCTGTTTTACTTCACAATTGTTTACCAAGCTGTTAAACAAATAGTATTCCCGTTTCCTTGGGAATCAAGGAGAGTTATTTTGTTAGGAAATCCTTTTGTGCTGAGAGTGTTTGCATTATATCGCTGTGGATTTAATATAATTCGTCTCCATTTCTGATTTGGTTCTTATGCAGTTTGGGATAACAAAGACCATGGCCTGATAAGTAATTTTTTTATCTTCGTGAAAACTAAATTTAAATCTTTGGACAATAAAGTAACGTCAACGAGGAAGGGTTTCACTAACAGAGCTCCGTGGTTCAGTGAAACTTGCTCTTAATGAAGGTGCGTGCAGGTCTTTGAAGTCTCTAGGCGTTCTCGTGCTTTATAGTATCCCTTATTTGCCGCAATTCAAAAAAAAAAGTTTTTAAGGTGGATATTTTAAAATCATCGTACTCGTCCGCTTTAACTTCTATTCATTTTCTAGCTTAATGTTTTCTTTTTGCTATTTTCCACCATACATATACGCTTATTTGTAAGAAGAATCATAGGGTGTCATTTGTAAGTACAACCTAACACTGAACTTTTTGTCGTGTATAAAAGAAGACATGCAACTGGTAAACAAGCACGTTACAAGGAAGATAATGTTGACTGGGAAACGAAAATTGCGGCTATTAAGAAATAATAAGCTGTGGTTCATAATCTTGTGCACCTTTCCAGCAACGATACCACTTAAAATTTTCCTTGAACCAAAACCAGTGAGACTTTTCTTGATGTCTCACACATAAACACAGCACATAACTTGATATCCGGGCTCTTTTCTCATAATCTTGCTCTCTCTCTCTATCTACCGTTTTCTCCTTCTTTCAATCATACTGGATAGTTATTTTCTTAGCAAAACCTGCAATTTGGTAGCTAACCAATAAGGTAGTGCGAAAAACTGGACATGTAGGTTTGAAATATATAGACAGTAGCATTCCTTTATGTTTATATGTCCATTATTATGCTCAGGAATTATTAGTTTTTTGTAAACCTTAAATCATTCTAACAGTGCAAGTTCAGTTTTAAAGTTAGCTCATTATAATTTTGGTTTTCGTTGTTGAAAGAATTAATTAAGTATGCATATATGCATTAAATATATATATATGTCTTACAATAATATAATTTAGGAAAACAAATGTCTGTCCATCTGGGTTGTACTTACCTAAACTAATTTTTTCTACGTAACTCTATTCAGGATACGGTCATGCGATCGATTAAATATTTGTTCCTAGGAAGTTTCGTTTACAGCTTTTTCAATATGACTTCGATGACCGTCAGTTTTAGAGCGTGGCTTGAAGTACCAAAGCACTATATATTTTGTCGAAGTTCTACTAGCATAATAGTATCATTTGGAAAAACAGACATTTGCTCACTGTGTATGAATACAAAGAACAGAAAAATAAATACGCAATGAACATTTACATGTATAGATGTAAGGCCTACCAAGAGCGACTCGTACTGATACATGTTAATTTCTCGGTGTACGTGTTCTTAAAATTTAACAAATAACCTTTCTCTGCTGTAAAATGTTTAAACCATAATTTTCATGTAAAGCTATAGCATCAAACTGATTTTTAAAAGCCAATTTTAGAGTATTTTTATGTTGTTTTATGCTGATAAAACAATATGTTACATTTTGATATTTCAAAGAAAATGCGCGTGTAATACGCATGTTTCAACATGTTTTTTTTTACTTGAGTTTCTAAAAGGTTTTCTGTGTAATTTTCTAAAATTCTGTTTACAAATTCAATGCGTTGTTGAGTTCGGATAATTTTGTTAAAACTGCATAAACAGGAATGACTAATTTAAA
Organism: Limulus polyphemus; assembly: GCF_000517525.1. NCBI lineage: Eukaryota > Metazoa > Arthropoda > Merostomata > Xiphosura > Limulidae > Limulus > Limulus polyphemus. Next base: position 236,023 of record NW_013666446.1, read on the forward strand.
CTTTTGTAAGAAGGGTGATAATAAGTTGTTCTGATGTTTGTTTGTTTGTTTTGAATTTCGCGCAAAGCTACACGAGGGCTGTCTGCGCTGGCCGTCCCTAATTTAGCAGTGTAAGACTAGAGGAAAGGCAGATAGTCATCACCACCCACCGCCAACTCTTGAGATACTCTTTTACCAACAAATAGTGGGATTAACCGAAACATTATAACGCCCCCACGGCTGAAAGGGCGAGCATGTTTGGTGCGACGCCCTCCAGTGGCACAGCGGTATGTCTGCGGACTTACAACGCTAGAATCCGGGTTTCGATAGCCGTGGTGGGCAGAGCACAGATAGCCCATTGTGTAGCTTTTTGCTTAATTACAAACAAACAAAGTACGATTGAATATTGCTCAACTTTCGAGCACTCGTAAAATGTTATTAAAGTAAAGTTTGCGAAATATAAAACGTCCTAGTTGAGAGAAAGAAACATGATTGAAGTAAGAGACTTGGCTGAGTATGATGATTCGGTTCCACCGAGTTTTAAACCATTGCGTATAGTATTGTTTATGTAATGATTTCACATATAAATAATGAGTACATTGTACAGTCCAGGAATTCTCTACTACTTTGAACTGGAGATGTAGGTTTATACTTGACAGCCAGCGATGTCTATAATATCATATCAACAGAGATTCCATGTGCAGCTTCTCAATACAAACTTCAGTAATATTTAATCCAGGATTACCAAATGTCATTTATTTTTGGTGTGATGTTTAAAATATCATAACACTTTTCGTTTCGTTAGACGTGTTGTTTCTAAACACAAACTTATGACAGAATCCAATCCAAAAAGTCCAATCCAATGGATTCTGTTAGCTTACTCTATAGGAAAATCTTTGTTAAATGAAGAAAAAACGTCACTGTGTAAGAAAATCCTTGTTAAATGAAGTAAAACGTCAATGTATAGGAGAATATTTGTTAACTGAAGTACAATATTAGTATGTAGGAGAATCCTTGTTAAATGAAGTAAAACGTCAATGTATAGGAAAACCTTTGTTAACTGAAGTACAATATCAGTATGTAGGAGAATCTTTGTTAAATGAAGTAAAACGTCAATGTATAGGAAAACCTTTGTTAACTGAAGTACAATATCAGTATGTAGGAGAATCTTTGTTAAATGAAGTAAAACGTCAATGTATAGGAGAATATTTGTTAATTGAAGTACAATATCAGTATGTAGGAGAATCTTTGTTAAATGAAGTAAAACGTCAATGTATAGGAGAATATTTGTTAACTGAAGTACAATGTTACAGTATAAGAGAATTGTTGTTAAGTGAAGTACAATAGCACTATGTAGGAAAAATTTTGTTAACTGAAATACAGCATATTTGATGCAATACATAATTATAATATTGTCTTTTTTCACAACTACATATGTAACTTATATTGTTTTAAACCAGATCTCTGACGACGAGAGATTGTTATAGTTTGTTGTGTATAATACCTTTTTAATTGTTCTCTGTGTATATGCAGTCACATATGTATGTGTCCATGTGTTGCATTTACTCTGTTTGGTGACGACATATTTTAGCGTGACAGTTCTATATAACCTTTTTTTTGTTTTGTTTTTTTTAGACACATTAAACTAAAATAGTCTGTCAATGAGTTGACCCATTTCTTGGGTTGTTCTTAACATTTTTGGCTTGCTACCAGAACAACCAATGTTTTTATGAACTGCTTATCTTTGTGTTATATGGACCATGTAGATGGAACAAACCGCACCGTTTGTCTTATGGATCTTGCATAATCGGTAAATGTAATGTCTTTTTACCGATACTAAAGTGTGTGTTGGGCCTTTTTTTCTACTAGTTTAAATGTTATACGAAAAGCAGAACTGTACAATGGTGTCGAATCATCTTGGTTTTGTAACTTTGGACCAGGTTTCGGGAGAAATGTGAGATTTTTTCATCCCTAAGTTTACTTTTATAATTACATCGACAAAAATAGAAGAGCTAATGGAAAAGTTCGAAAGATTACATATATTATCTTTTCATCTAGAAGAACACGATACGAAATCTTTGGAATTAAGCAAAGGCTGTTTTTACAAAGAATTTAATACGTATACACCTCGTTAAGGGTAAATTTCCTATTAATCACTGAAGAAACAGCACATCGCGAGAGAAAAGGAGACTTATTTTTAAGAGACTTTCAGTTCTATGGTTACATTTCCTGTGTTATTTGTCTGCAGCACAATTCAGTATTTCTTGAAACCAGCATCCATCTTTTTTAAAGAACTGTATTTAAAATGACATATTTCACTTTATATAAAGAAGATTGGGTGTCATGGAAAACAACAACAACATAAATATCGTTTGTTTTGTTTGCCTTCTACAACATTGTTTTCATATTGTGCGTTAATAGCCGCTTGATATTAACTTCTTAACCTGTTTCGATTAAATGGAGATTACTTTTATATGACGTCAAACCAAATATAAAATCTAATACTACAAATGATAGGCGTGAAATCATTAATTACAACCTTCAGTCAAGCGAAATTACATTACTATTATAAGGCTCATCGGGCTGTTCTTTACCAAAGGAAAAGTTCCTCAAAGTTTTGGTAAACCAAATATAAAGAAAGAGTTAGTTTTTGTTACCTGTTGTTAGTTTTAACAGTAGAAGTAGAAGTATTCTTGTTCGCTTGAACAAGATGTGCTTGCTTTCGTTTGGCGTGTAGCCAGACTGTGCTTTGAATCACACGTTCATTTGACTTGCTAATCGGGTTACTACTCTACCCATCAATTACAGGTTATTTGTGGCCCTAGTTCAACCAAACTATGTCTGAAATGAACACAAGAAGGACCACGTATAATATACGGGGAAAAGTACCCACCGTACTCCATGAATCGCCCTAAGATATAAATTATTGCAAAATTCTGAGCAAAACAATTGGGAAATTATCGTTGTCATTGGTAAATCATTTCGTGTGCAAACCCACTAATGATCTTATGTTTGTCATGAGAAGAAAAAATGAAATATACCTAAGTGTTATTAATATGATTGATCTCTGCGGTGAGTTTGAATAATATATGATAGCCTAGAATAATAACCAACGACTTCAATCTTCAGATTTATCGATAACGTTAAGATATTTTCAGATATTGTACCATTCCGATAAATAGGTCAGCTTCCGATTCCTGGTACCAAAAATTTGTAATTAAATTATATCTCTGAAATATTAGTCGCCACGCTTGTCTTTATTCTCTAGTTTTATCGAGGTCTTACCGTCAACATCACTTGTCAAACGCTAAATATCCTGCTCTACATAAACTGTCCACTAACTTCCTAGTTCTCAAGCTTACGACCATTGTCATATGGTAAAACCAAATATTGCCATAGAACGGTCTTCCATGCAACACTGATTCTCACTATTTCGTTGCCAACATTAACTGTGTCCATTATCTTTCATGTTGGATTTTGTAACTTTGAAAGTGTAGTTCTCAGTAGTTTTATTAGAAGCAAAATGTACTGTTGAACATCTATTGTTTCTTAACACTTGGCTTTAGTGTGACGACTTTTTTTAAAGAATAATCGGTTTCATAACTTTCATAAATTGTTGGGAAATACTTTAGTATAGACAAAAATCTTGTAAAATAGAATAGCGAAAATGTTGAAAACTTTATAACTTATAACAAAGCTTGTTGTTCTTTGGATATAAAAATTAATTTGTTAAGTAACTTTTTCTCTTACACGATGTTATCACTGGTTTTTATAACGAACTGTATAGCTTTAATGTTCGTGTCACCGTGAAATAAATTGGTTGTAACGAATCTACGTCATAATGATACAGTTTTACTGTTCTCCACACTAGGGAATGTATTGGTATTAACGAACCTAAGTCATAATGAAGTCATCCATAAACTTGACTGCTTGTATTTTACCGGTTAAAAGCAGTGTATTTACAAAAGCAACTCCGAATTTAGTAGAAGTTTTTTAATGTTTAATTTTTTGGTTGATTAATTGCTGTGATAGCAACAAATGACGCTCTTCGTTACAAAAGAACAGTTTTCAGCATTATAAGTTTGAACAAAAACGCATTCCATAACCTGCTCTGAGTCTACAATATGTTACTGTCAATACTGAGAAACGTTTTTGGGGTTAGAGTTGTGGCCATCTCTTCACAAGCAATTCTTGATTTCGACATGTAGTCATAAAGTAAATAGGCCGGCCATGGTCTACAGAGTTTAGGTTCTGAGATTTGAACCGTGATGTTGCTGAATATCCTTCGCGCTTTCAGCTGTGGGAATATTATAAAATTGATTGACAATGTTGTTGTTATTTGGATGCTATTATTTGAATTCTGATGGCTGCTTGTCCCCCCTTTGGTCAGTAGTTCAAAATTAGGGACGGTTATGTCTGGATCCTAGAGGGCGTCTGTGATTCGTACAAGTTACAAATTCCAGTTTCTTAATAGTAGTTCAACTCGCTCTGAGATCTCGAGGCAAGAATTCAAATTTTAATACAGAAAGTGACGGTAGTGGAAAAATCTCAGATTTTACATCTTATCATGTAAAACATCAATTCAACTTGTTGTAGAAACGATGCTTACGAAATTTGAAACTCGTCACTTAAAACATGCTTCTTGAACAATTTAATTCCTATCTGAAGTTGTTTAAATAAATATTGTTTTTCATACTGTTGTGGAGTAAGTTTCAATTAGTCAGTACATTTATGATAGCGAAGGTCTATGACTACAGAATAATTAGCTGTAGCATTTTATTTTCCACTTGTAGCCACTAGTCAACTGATGAAACTTAATTTGTAACGTAAGAAGAGTGTATTTAATTAGCTTCATTGATTTCCAGATTGATTTTTAGTTTTGCCTAAGTACATAGCTTGCTCTGATCGGAAGTTAATATTAATTATTAAACTTAGTGTTTATTAAATGTCAAATTCGTAGCGCAAGGTATGTAAAGGGAAGAACGGATTCTAGTATCAAATTTTGATAATAACATCAAAATGTAGTTACTCGGTAGCGTCGGTAGAGCTTATTTACGTCATAGTGGACGTCATAGTGTATTTTTTTGAACACTTGGGTAGTCATAATTAGACAAACATTTTTCGAGTGAGAATATTATACATTAGAGTAATTTGATTCGAAAACATGTCCCGATATGATGCTTTAAAAAGTATTTATTGTTTGTTTTAGATAGCATAAAACTAAGTTAGTTGTAGTTGAATTCTCATGACGATGCACATGGGGTTGCACTCTCAAAATTCACCAAAAAATCTAATTGTTGTTATTAACAGATCTTCAAATCTTCATGAGAGTCTTACAGCCAAAATAACATAATTCTCAACATTATCATTCAGAATTATTTTCGATTTCAGAGAGGAATTATTAATCTGTTATCCGATTTTGTTATTTTTGCTATGGATGCCTTATAATTTGTTTCTGTTATCTTTCTGAGAGAATTATGTTTCGAATAAACAGCCTTAATGCTTAAATGTTTTGTGATTCGTTTCTGTAGCTGCTTCTTCAGAAAACCATAAAGTTCGGTCTACTTATGTTTATTAAACTTCAATTTTTGTAATAGATTGAAATACATTGGAGTAACAGTTAAACAATAACTTAAAAATAATATAATTATTAACACCATTTTTTTACAAGCTTGTCAGCTGAACTATATGTTTCCTTTCAGAAACTGATAACTTACAAATAATGTAATGATTAAAACCTTGTTCTTACGAGCTTGTCAGATGAACTGTATGTTCCCAGTCAGAAACTGATGTTCGGGATGATTTTATGACTAAAACTTTAACTGGAATATATAAACACGAAAGAGCGCGTGGAGTTACAACTACCTAGATGTACGAGAATAGCCGCTGTGTAAAAGGTTAATTCGTTGGCTTTAGATAATTAACAATCTTTAATTAATAATGATAATCTCGTGAAATTAGACATTAACCATAAGCAAAGCCTGGAGAAGTTTTGCACCTTCAACACTGTTATTGGTAAAACATCGTTACACGTGTTCTAAATTAATATAATTTTCTATTCCAACCCCTTTTCATAAAATTAAACTTTACTTGTTACAGCAAAGTTTAAGTTGCCTGAAGCTTTTAGAAAACTTTTCGTGAAAATAAAAGTTTGTTACTAGTTAGTTAGATATCAATAAAGCTCTATTTAGGGAAGATATCTTGTGCATATGTTTGTACCATGTATAGACCTTAATTAAAGGTATAACTTGTACACAAGTTTGGACTAGCTAACTTTCATTATGAGAAAGCCCAGTGATAAGATTAACTTTTCTTTACCTGTCTTCTGTGATTGTGTGATAATCTAGTGTATATTCAATAAAGTAATTTCTACTTTAGTTGTTTGTTTGTTGTCTTACATACTATTTGGTAGCGATAAATTGTAATAACCATTAAGATACTCCAATTTTTAAACGTGGCATAACGGCTTATAGAATGGTTCCAAGTTTTTTTTTGTTTTTTTTTTCAGGGACAAAAATTTAGCTCATAGGTCCGTCATCTCTTGACGGATTTGAGATGTAATTACAGTTTTAGACTTAGGAGGTCAAACCCTTTCGATTGATGTATGTGACCACGACCAAGGTCTTATAGATTAATTTACTCTTATCCTGTTTAAAATAATTTCAATTTGAGGGTTGGCTGATAGAGATCCTGATGAGTAATAAAATCGAATCGGGTATACGCGGAACCCTATGCTTAGATTACTAGTGCACAAAAATATAGGTAATAAAAAAGAAAAAAAGGTCTCGTAGATTAATTTACTCTAATTGTGCCTAAAAATAATTCCAAGTGCCGCGGCTATTGAAGATTCTCTCATGTTTTATTTACGTTTTATTGCACAGTTTCTAAAGAGTCAGTTAGAGTGTAGTTTGCTTGATGCAAGTGTCTAAATTTACTCTTTTCGGACCGGGCGTGACCTAGTGGCTAGCGTTTCCGGACTGTGACTCCAGCTAATCCATATTATTACATTTTTTTATTTTCTCTGAATACTTATTATTTGTATAGCTTTCAAACATATGCTTTTCAAAAGTAAAAATCTATGGTAATCATGATGAAGGTTTCAAAGTATTTTGCTATTATTATGGTGTACTGATGTACTTTACCACGAAGACCTTCATATAGATATAACGTTTTTTTCGTAACTGTGGGTTACGTTTGCGTAAACGCCCTATTAGTTACTTGGTTTGATTCATTTTAAAATTATGTTTGAGTTCATTAAAATAACTGCCCACAGGTGTTGCTCTGCAGATTCCGCAGAACTCGTAAACTGTTAAAGAGTTAACGATCAATCTTGTTTTATGTACATAAAGGGTGCATGGTTCAATTCTGTAAGATAATAGAGATGAGGGGAAAGGTGTTATTAATTAATTCTACTCTTTGAATTTGACCATAATTTCGCTATTACGTAGCGAAATACATTATGATATAACTTTTCATTGACAAGATCAAAACAAGTAACGATGCTTGATTCGGTTTCTCTCGCGTTTTTTACCATATTTAATTAACTAATTGTTATACACTTACTGCCGTAATAATAGGCTTAGTTTTACAGTAGACTAAGGCAGCATTTTTCAGCAGATTTCAAACCGCAAAATTTGAATAATAATTCTTTGTTTGTTTATTTGAAGTTAAGCACAAAGTTACGCAATGGGTTATCTGTGCTCTGCTCACTACGGGTATCGAAAATTCTCCAGCTGAAACTTACTTTAAATAACGAACTTGAATTATGGAACCACACGTCATTCCACGGGCATTGTTTTCTTAAGACACAAAATATATCAATAAAATAATTTTCTCAATATATTTTTTAACATTCTCAAGCTAATTTCAAGGTAACTCTCTCAACGTTTCTATTTTTTTTTTCGCCAAAGGATATATATTGATATTAACTTCCAATCAGAGCAAGTTATGTACTTGGAAGGAAACTAAAAAAGTCAACTTGCCATTGTTTATTTTTCATAGGCACCTTAAGGTGCATGTATAGAAATGTTCATTATCAGTAATTCTTCCAAAACTGTATCTTGTTTATCACATTATTAAAAAACACCTAAAACAATAGATATTTGTTTTGAATTTCGCGTAAAGCTACACGACGGCTATCTGCGCTAACCGTCCCTAATTTAGCAGTGTAACACTAGAGAAAAGGCAGATAGTCATCACCACTCACCGCCAACTCTTG
>NW_013666446.1:244769-250826 GCF_000517525.1 Limulus polyphemus
CGAACCCGCGACCCTCAGATTGCGAGTCGAGCGCCTTGGACATGCCGGGCCTAAAACAATAGATAAGTAGATAAGTATTTATTAGTGTTATGAGGCCTCTTAATATTCTGTATTGTTTCTGTTATTTGAAATTGGGATAGTTATTTTATCCTAGATTCCATATTATCTTTTAATCTTTCCGCAGAAAATAATGACTAAATCTGCATTTCCTACTTGAAGTTTAAGGTCATAGTTCTAGAAGTGGAAAACAGTGTAGCGTTATGTCATTAGTTTATCTATATGAGAATACTTAATAACATATCAAGTTAACCAATATAAACGTAGAGGTTTGAATGCTTCCTTTTTGATCATGAGTAGGTACTTATTATAGTAAGTAGTACAATAACGTGTGTTGGCCTTTAAAATGTTATAATGACGGGTTTGATATATTTGCATAGTTCTTTTCTCAACATAATTATGAGTTCAACTAAACAATAGAAATAGCTGATTTTATACTTGTTTTAAAGTACTGTTACAGCTGAGTGAACCATTAACACATGAAAGACAAACGTGTACACTTTATAGTGACTGTACAATCACCGGAAGTTTTTGTTTATTCCTTTCCTTAACTATTCGTCTGTTTTATTTATTTTTGTTCTTTTCTTCCTTCTTCTGTGATTTGCAATGAATATAGGCTATGTTTGTGGAAAATCCATCATTGCTCGAAAAGTAAAGAGAATACCTTTTGAGGTTTCTATGCGGTCGGGGATTTTCAAACTGGAGGCTATAGGAAAGTTTCGTGGGGTCATAGCAAATACCAATACTGTTAAGGTACTCGTTATCTATAGATTGATTAGATAGGGATTCTTAGTAAGGTACGAAATGTTTTTGGGAACGCTGTGCTTAAAAAGTTGGGAACCCCTGCACTAGGTAATTAAAGTTCCAGTTTTAAATTCCTTGACGAAATATTGCCATATAGAAGCGCGTTCTGTTTGCACAAGAGTTTGGAATATTATTCGTCATTATTGCATAAGAACTGTTAAAAAAACGCATAATAACTTATGACATACTTATAGGGATGACACAAAATAAGTTTAACTACAAATATATGGGTGGTAAGAGAACCATAGTACCCACAGCTTTGCCAGTTGACACAGGTATACAGAACTATATATGGAACACATTTATGAAAAAAAAAGATCATAGGTGGCTTTACATGATGGCTTTGAAACACCATAAATCGTATTTCATCTTAAGAAGACCCGGCATGGCCAGGTGGTAAGGGCGCTCGACTCGCAATCTGAAGGTCGCGGGCTAGAATCCCCGTCCCACCAAACATGCTCGCCTTTTCAGCCGTGGGTGCGTTGTAATGTGACGGTCAAGCCCACTATTCTTTGGTAAAAGAGTAACCCAAGGGTTAGCGGTGGGTGGTGGTGACTAGCTGCCTTCCTTCTAGTCTTACAATGCTAAATTAAGGACGGCTAGCGCAGGTAGCTCTCGTGTAGCCTTGCGCGAAATTAAATAAAAACAGCAAACAAACCCTTCAGAAGTTCGCTCCGTGAATATACGTTTACGTATGAAAACGTTTATAAAATACCCTATTTAATATAGTTCATTTTTGAGATTCATTATTGCCTTTAATTAGAAATGACACGCGCCAACCATAACAAATATAAAGATAGGGTTATAATATCTATATCTTTTACATTTATCACTTGAATAGTTTTTGGTTTTCTTATTTCAAATTTTGCTTCCGTATCCAATAATGCCTTAGTTTTCCGAATGGCTCAAATACAGTATGTATCAGATGGTCAGATTCCATTATCATTGTTTGTACATGACGCCCAAGAAACCTCATTTGAATGCCAAACAATTCAGATGTGTGTGTGTGTGTGTGGAATATCTCTTGTAGTCATTGAATGTTCACCACGTACAGACATCTACCATGATCAATAAAGTGATAGAACTGTAATCAGATAATCTTTTTCTTTGCATTGACCCAAAAGTTTATACCAACGTACTAAATTCCAAAACAAGTCTTAATTGTTTCTTGAAAGTATTCCTTCAACAGACCGCCCTTACTGGTTTATATTACAGCCATTATGTCGTAAACGGATTTCTCTAACCAAGCCTCCAGTGTCCAGCTCTATCAGACGTTAATCGACTTTACCGATCTTGGCGTGTCCAATGTCCTTTTTTTCTAGTCATACATGGCGTCCTGCTGCCTTTTAAAACTGTATTCCGATAGATTAGATCTTTCCTGTAGAACACATTCCAGGTGATATATCATTATATTATGGTCTTTCAAAGAAGAAAAGCTACATTATTTACTGAATAGTAAAGGGGGCTTTTAAGGGTTAGGAAAAAATATACTGTTATTCACGATGAAAGTTCTTAAAGTTACTTAGCCTAAACGATGCTTCTGGAATTTAAAAAATCGTTAAAACTGCTCATGTTTTGAAAAAAAATTATCAAAAAAATACTAAATGAGTCCAACTTTTTGTTTAAAATGCACTCGTATTTGTTTCAGTGTGTCGAGTGGTGCATCATATAAAGTTTACAAGGAATTATCCTGATGATACCTACCCTTGGTACCAGTTACGTGCATAAAAAGATGTTTTCGTCATGTATTTGTGTATGTGTATAACTAAAAACGTGAAGTCGGTCTCGTAAAACTTTAATCACATTTTTCTGACCAATTTAGATGAAATAAAAATTTAGTTATTTTAACTAAGATCTTACCACATTTCAAAACAAATAACATACCACCATTTTGTCGGAAAGAATCACAAAGAAATTATGTAACATTCTGCTGTGCATAAAATACCATTATTATTATTATTGTGTAACTTTTGGTAACATTTTAGATTTCAAATTGGCATCATGCCACATAGCTTCTAGAAGTAATTTTGAAAGATTCTAAACCATAAAATAAAATGAGTCTTTTTAATTATATTATCGTCATTATTATCTTTATTCAAAACTGGCTGATTGTTTGTTTGCTTATAAGTATACGGGTGCACCGTATCCGCCGCAGGGATGGAACCCAGAATTTTAGCATTATAAGTCGTCAACCTACCGTTGAGCCACGTAGGGGAGAGTTAAAAAATGACAACAGAGGAACATTGGATAAGTTTAATCCGAATTATTTTTCAGAAATTCTAATAGCATAGGCGGCAGACAAATAACCGTGATGGAATCGTTTTGAGATTGTACTGCCTCGGGAGTCGGAAGGGAAGGAGATCAAAATAACAGGACATTTTTTTCAGAGGCCTAATTCTAATAGCATAGGCGGCAGACAAATAACCGTGATGGAATCGTTTTGAGATTGTACTGCCTCGGGAGTCGGAAGGGAAGGAGATCAAAATAACAGGACATTTTTTTCAGAGGCCTCCTCAGCATAATTAGAAATTCTGAACGTTATCCTAACGTTTCGTTCTTATGGAACATCAGGATATTTGGTCAATAAATAAGCAATGCTGGATCGCAGCGAATTGATTGGCGATTCGCTCCTTGTCAAGAACTGTTTTGGCTCATGCCTACAATAGCACAGCGGGATATCTTAGTAGTTCACCGCAGGGGAGGGGTGAAATTTACTAGTACCTATGAACCTTGTAATTGTTGCCGACTTAAAGAACAGCTGACGTGGTGAACAACAAAATTTTAATGTAGGTACTGTAGAATTCCAAAGCGCCGATCACAGAACCACAAACAAGTCAATTAAAGTACCATGTGCTATTATGACTGTGTTTGGTGGGTAACTTAGATGGTGACTACTACCGAAACACCAAACACAAGTTACAATTATTACTTATATTCAAAAGTAAGCAGTATCGACAGACATAAGTTAACACCAGAAAAAACAAACAAACAAAAACAATAATAACTTGAGCACTTTCGAAAAGTGGACGTACTCTCATCAGGGCTAAATGGAAAATATTTTATGATCTATAATCTATTGGATTTTATTCTAAGAACTTATGAGTGAAAGCAAAATTAAGTATCCATTGCTAATGAGGCATTTCGCCAAATACTCGTAAGAGAGGCTGGGATACGACACACAATGTTGTGGTTCAGGTGCTATGTATATATCATCATTTTCATGAACAACAACTGTTATGGTGCGAATTAGATTAAGTAAGTCAAGTGTAATTATTATCAGTTTATGATCTATTGTATCTTACGACATATTGGAGTTCTTGGTATCGAGAAGAGTCTCCTACAAAATAAGGAACAAATAGGCTTAGAAAAATTACACAATTTTGTATAAAGAAAAACGTTCAGAAATCAAACCACCTACAGTTTTGTAAAGTTATAAACATAGGTTTATGTAGATTTTTTCTTTTTTTGTTAAACCTTCGTAAAATTTAATGTTCCGAGTATAGTGAAGTATGAAAGATCAAGCGTAGCTTAACGATCAACGTGTCCTGCTTCGGATATTTCAGCTTAGGTATATGTGTGTTATAACTAAAACAGTCAATTCCGCTATTTGGCAAAGAGTAGTCGCAAAGGCAGCAGATCCTGCTAACTAATTGTTTCCCCTATAGTTAACATTACTAAATTATGTGTTGCCGTGCTTGAATCTTTCTGATGTAAGCAGTTTAACCTCGTGTTCATAAAGTGCCTTTCATGTTGAAAATACCATATCCTAGCAACATGTTTTTTTTTATCGTTACACTTTGGACTGTTTTGCATACAGGAAATTCAAAATAGTTTTCTCAAATTTAATTCCTACAAGTGATGCAAAAATAATCTGTATGTTTTATATTTTTATTAATTATTTCATGTGTGTTGTTGAAATACACAAACTTAATAAATCTGTGTCTTTATATAAATAATAAATTCTGGGATCAAATAGCATGTCTGAATAGGCTTAAAGAGAACATGAATAAGAATTTAGCGAGCTTTTGTAGTTAAAATGTAAGGGGGGAAAGGGGGAAATGACATTCTACTTAAAACGAAATATACGCAATTTTAAAGCCACTCTGCGGACACATAAATCATTTTTCATTCTTCTTCTCAGAAGAAATATACTTTTTAGAACCTCAAGAACACCAGCTGCTGCGCTGAAAGGCTCTTTGTTCCCGGTATAACATTATCTTTGTGCCGCGCTATGTCGAGACTTCATGAGCTTAGTGATAATGTAACCGCTAAAACTTCTCGAAGGTGCTCGTTCACTGTCACGATCTACAATAGCCAAGGTGTCTGACTTTTGTTTTCATCCCGACATCTTGGCCAAAAGAGAGCGGAGAGAAACTGAGAAATAAATAGTTTAGTATTTTCATGGTTAGGAATCATTTCAGTATATCAACTTCGCTGACACTTTCTAATTACTTTTTCTTCGTTGTTTATTGCGAATGAAAAGAACGTATATTGTTAGAAACTCACGACTCCCATAGCAACTGTTAATAACGATCTCGATTACTAACCTTGGTATTTTCTTATTGTATTTTTTTTTCTATTCAGACGGATTTCTTATTTACTAGAACGAAGTGTTATTGTTATCGTTTTTAGCAAAAATGGGCTCTGACCACCGCGGGGATTCGAACCCCAGGTTTTAGCATTATAAGTTCAGAAATTTTTATCATTGACTCACCGAGAGACAGAACGAAATTTTTACATTCCTGATTTGCCTTGCAGTATGTTTTTAACTCTTTGTTAACTTTCACGTTAGAATAACAATAGGCCTTAGCTTTCATCTAAATTTTAGTTAACATTTAGTTCAAAACAATGCAATTTCACTTAAGACTTAAGCATAGAGTTAGTATACCGTCACGTTTTAATTCGCAACTAACAATCGAGTTACTATAACAATGCGTCTTAATTGTCGCTTAACCTTTCAGTTTGTACGACAGTATGTTTTGATTTTGAGTTGATGTCCGAATTAGTAAAGAAACACATTTTAATTCACAACTAACAATCGAGTTACTATAACAATGCGTCTTAATTGTCGCTTAACCTTTCAGTTTGTACGACAGTATGTTTTGATTTTGAGTTGATGTCCGAATTAGTAAAGAAACACATTTTAATTCACAACTAACAATCGAGTTACTATAACAATGCGTCTTAATTGTCGCT
>NW_013666446.1:250887-252315 GCF_000517525.1 Limulus polyphemus
CTGATGTTATTGTAATACGAGTGTTGAGCATTATTCCAATGCGTCTTAATTGTCGCTTAACCTTTCAGTTTGTACGACAGTATGTTTTGATTTTGAGTTGATGTCCGAATTAGTAAAGAAACACATTTTAATTCACACCTAACCTCCAACTCAATGAATTATTGCATTCAGTTTTTCAAAGCTAACTTCCTGTTTGGTACAAAATTGTATTTTAATTACCATCTAATCTTCAAGCTATCATATTAGTACACCTGAGTTCAACTGCAGTTCGTAGAGTTTAATTCATGGCTTATCTCCTGCTCCCCAGCGGCTCAACATTAAGTTTGAATGCTTATAATGCTAAACATCGAGTTTCGATACCTGTGGTGCACACAGATATCCCGTTGAGTATCTTTGTGCTTAACAACAAAGAAACAAAAGCTTATCTCGTTATTAGGAAGATAGTTTCTTGTACATTTCCTGTAATTTTTCGACCTAAGTACCTTTAAATTTTCATCTAACCTTTGGCAAAGTACAAATTTATTTTTATTTAATAAGTACAAAAGCACCTCACAATTCCGAACTTAATACACTAAAATATTTGTATTTCTAAATTATTTTAAGTTATAGATGCGCATTGATTCTTGTCAAACTTTTGCGTTTGGAAAAAAAAAAGAAAAAAAACTACCACTATATAAGATTGTGGTAAATTTCCAATTACCTTCAACTGAATAAAATATTATATGTTAAATTCTGGCCAATCTTTATGTTGTTGCAGTGGTAAATCTCTCTCTCTCTCTCTCTCTCTCTATATATATATATATATAAACACACACTTCTAGATGACCTTTTACTTCAAAGCAGGGCATTGTACACAGATAATCGCCCCATCTATTAAACAAATGAAGAAGATGATGCTTGGGAACGGAAAACATTAACGTTTTCATCACCTTATTGCTGAATTAAAAAGAAAATAGGCATAAAAATATTCACATTAGGCCATAACGGAATGTTATTGGTATGTAAAACATATAAACGTATAGGCTTGGCTATTGTTTAAATTATGTTACCAACTATATTTAATATAAAATAGATGACTCTTCATTCAGTTAGTGGTCTGTAGTTGAAAGCACCGTTATAACGCACTAATCAAAATTATAGTTTCTTGTAAAGCAACTGTTGTAATCGTTTCTTTCTAACATTCAACTCTGAAAATATCCAATTCCAAAATTACAAAAAAAAGTTTGTTCTTAAGAACAAAGCTGCACAATGAACCATATGTGATGTGCTAGCCACAGGGATTAAATTTTAATTTTATAAGCTTTTATAACTCAAACAATTAACAGAGTACACACAGCACGCACAACATTCATGCTAAAAAATAATGCTCAACACTCGTATTACAATAACATCAGGGTGTCTAATTTATAGTAACTCGATTGTTAGTTG
>NW_013666446.1:253167-255352 GCF_000517525.1 Limulus polyphemus
AACATCAGCATATCTAATGAATAATGCTCAACACTCGTATTACAATAACATCAGGATATCTAATGAATAATGCTCAACACTCGTATTACAATAACATCAGGGTGTCTAATGAATAATGCTCAACACTCGTATTACAATAACATCAGGGTGTCTAATGAATAATGCTCAACACTCGTATTACAATAACATCAGCATATCTAATGAATAATGCTCAACACTCATGTTCCAATAACATCAGCATGTCTGATAAATAATGCTCAATATTCTTGTTGAAATAACATCAACATATCTGATAAATAATATTTGAAATCTTTGGGCCGTTTATAACTTATCATCCAATTTTTTAATTTGAATTAATGAACTTTCATAATTAATTCTTTTTGCAGTGTAATTATCAAAATGTCATTGGTCTCTTTTTATTAAAGTTTTAAACTAAATTAGTTTTGGAGATCTGTCTTGCATAAACGTCGCATGCCATCTTTCTTCAGATATCATTTAAATCTAAGTACATAAGCTTCGAAACCAAAACATTTAAGATGCCATTGTAAGTAATGTTTGAAATAGAAAACAACAGTCAACTTCATTTATGTATCAAACTGTAACACAATCAGATTATTACAAAGCTAATATTGAGAACACATCATGGACGTAGGAGTTGCAAGAGATTATTACAAGAGTGAATGTATAAAAATATATTTGGAAGTGAATTATCACAGGTTGACATTTCAGTTTTCCTCCGTGGTTGCAGTTGTTTTTGAGATTTCAGTTTATGACATGTTAACAGATTTGTTGATTTCAGGATTAATACAATGGAACATATCAAAGTATTTGAAGAATGTGTTGCAAGTTTCGATAATATACATATAAATTCTTTACGTACGTGACAGGTATTATATATATATATATATGTGCATATGTATTACTGTCACGCACATAACAAGCGTCTGCTAAAGGAGACATCCATAATTAACGTCTGTAGTTCTATATTTGCGGTTGGTTTCCCCTATATGTAATATATATATACATATACATTTAAGCTCAAGAATCACCTCCATATTTACGTGGCTGGAATTTCATAGCGCTATTTAAATACGAGTTTTCGTAGCAAATCTCACACTACTCGTCGCCCTTCTTTAACCTACTTATCTCTAAATGTAATTTAAAGTTTCTTTTTATCGGCTTGTTGTAGTGACACGGTTGTTGACAATATCATATTATAATGAACAGTGTTAATCGTTCTGAGTTGGTTGAGTGACCATTAAGTGATTTGAATTATGATATCTTTCTTGTGCTTGTAAATTACCAATTTAATATTTTTGTTAATTTGTTTCGAGGTTTTTATTTTTAATTTGACGAAGTATTTAATGACTTATAATTAAGAAATACTTGAGTGCTGTTTGTTCTGTTGATTCGTTTAGTATGATTGTTGACTGTTTTCAGATAAAGTAGTGGTCAGTACGGTTCTTTGAAGTATGATTATCTTCACATCTAGTGGGATTATAAGGGGTTTAGTATGATTGTTGAAACGCCTTATAATCCCACTACATGTGAAGATAATCATACTTCAAAGAACCGTACTGACCACTACTTTATCTGAGAACAGTCAACAATCATACTAAACCCCTTATAATCCCACTAAATGTGAAGATAATCATACTTCAAAGAACCGCACTGACCACTACTTTATCTGAAAACAGTCAACAATCATACTAAACGCCTTATAATCCCACTAGATGTGAAGATAATCATACTTCAAAGAACCGTACTGACCACTACTTTATCTGAGAACAGTCAACAATCATACTAAACGCCTTATAATCCCACTAGATGTGAAGATAATCATACTTCAAAGAACCGTACTGACCACTACATTATCTGAGAACAGTCAACAATCATACTAAACCCCTTATAATCCCACTAAATGTGATGATAATCAGACTTCAAAGAACCGTACTGACCACTACTTTATCTGAAAACAGGAATCCCACTAGATGTGAAGATAATCATACTTCAAAGAACCGTACTGACCACTACTTTATCTGAGAACAGTCAACAATCATACTATAAGGCGTTTAGTATGATTGTTGACTGTTCTCGGATAAAGTAGTGGTCAGTACGGTTCTTTGAAGTATGATTATCTTCACATCTAGTGGGATTATAAGGGGTTTTGGATGCTTTTATGATT
>NW_013666446.1:256244-266489 GCF_000517525.1 Limulus polyphemus
AGTATGATTTTATGATTGTTGACTGTTCTCGGATAAAGTAGTGGTCAGTACGGTTCTTTGAAGTATGATTATCTTCACATCTAGTGGGATTGTAAGGCGTTTAGTATGATTTTATGATTGTTGACTGTTCTCAGATACAGTAAGGATAAGTAAATACCCTACTTCCAATAAATTAGGAACTGTGGATATTGCGTAGATTAGATGTGATTACTCCCAGGAAAAGTAAAAATAAAGGTAATTTAATTAAGCTAGGTGAGATTTAATTTTACAGATATAAAAGTAGAATTCCATTTGACTACCTTCGGTTAGGTGAGATTTTATTTATACCATATAAGAAGTGAGGATTTAAGTGGGTAGGTTACATTAATAATATTGTTTGCTGGGCTTTCATCAGTGGGACTGTAATTTTACCTAATACTACAAAATATTTTGTATTTCACAAGTACTAGAGACCCTCACTGTTCTAAGATCTGTTATTCTGCTGGTAATGCTAACAAGATTTGGTTTTTTGTATTTTCGTATCTGTATTTATAACAAAGGCTACTAGAGGCTCTGTGTCACCATCCATGGTTTTGAACCACCAACCATAGGAAAAACATCCAGTCAACAGTCAACGCTTCTTTACTTTAAATACGGAGATATTTTGTAGTCTCGCACAGATTCGAAACCGGCTCCTCAGTTTGTTTGTTTTGAATTTCGTGCAAAGCTACACGAGGGAAGGCAGCTAGTTATCACGATAGTTTTGTGAACCATTTTTCTAATATAACTACTATTACGTCAGCCTTTAAAGCCTTAATGCTGGGCGAAATACGTCATTGTCATTGGTTATACCATATAGAGTGTGGCTGATATATTGTACACTATTTATTTGTGTTCGGAAGCTATTATTAATAATTATATTGGTAAAGCTCTTGTTTCTGATGTATTAACGGCATATTATTATAAGTATGATATAAACATCCCGATTGATGTGAAATATAACAGTCCAATAAGCAGCATAAATCGAAGGAACAAAATAATAAGTATTCAAAGCTTTAGTGGATTGTTCTTAAGAGGGTTTGCAGAAAACTGTGAAACATTGGGTAAAAGACTTTGAAAAGCAAATTAATGCTTAGAAAACGAGAGTAATGACTGAAGGTATCACGAAGTGGCGATAAGTTGACCATCATATCGAATAGACAGAGCTGGAACAAACGGATCAGTTTACGCATCTAGGAAGTGTCCATAATGAGGACAGGAAATGCGTAAAGGTTGGCGATAAGTTGACCATCATATCGAATAGACAGAGCTGGAACAAACGGATCAGTTTACGCATCTAGGAAGTGTCCATAATGAGGACAAGAAATGCGTAAAGGTTGGCGATAAGTTGACCATCATATCGAATAGACAGAGCTGGAACAAACGGGTCAGTTTACGTATCTAGAAAATGTCCATAATGAGGACAGAAAATGCGTAAAGGTTGTTGTTCTTTGTCTTACTGCAAAACTAAACACAATGCATTATCTGTACTCTGTACACCACGGGGAATCGAACCCAGAACTTTAGCATTGTAAGTTCACCCACCAGGAGACGAACATAAAAATTTCGATTGTGAAAATGGCGTTTTGTAAAAGAAATGAGCTTCTGGTAAGATTGAATAGAGAGTTAAAGACAAGACCCTTAAAAACTCTGGTTTACAGTTTGATGTTATGGAGCAGAGAAATGTACAATGAGAAAAAAAGACGATAAACAATTAGAGAGTTTTGAGACGAATGGAGAAAAACCCAGCTAGACTGAACGGATAAGAAGGAAGGACTAGAGAGAAACAACCAAAAGATAGGAAAAGAAAGGAAGTTCTGGACAGTGGTTGTGAAAGATTAGGATTGTGTGGTAAGATAAAGAGGAAGATAAAAATTCTTAATTGTATTCGTAGCGTTAAAACATACCAAATGTTTTGGGTATCGGTGTTGAAGTCGTTTTTCTTGAAGTATAGGAAATGCTATTTGTTTGGTCGACAGTTGTTTATTTTATTGATTATCCAGTTTTTTCTTAAATAATGTGAGCGGAAAGGTCCATTACAAAGTCTTTGTTACAACGCCATATAGTTCGCGTCATGCACGAGCTTCATCCGTCGGCTCTACATGACTCGTTTCTCACGACACTAATTCATAACTGCTGTTATTGGACAGCGATCCTGTGTCAACAACGATTGGCAATAACTTATAAGACATTTAGGTCGCTTAATTGATTTTTACTGACCTATAATTTCTTATTCCACTCTACACCAGATTATTATTTAACTTAGATAATGTTTAAAACTGTTTTTATAGTTGTAGAGAAAAACGAAAGAGGCTTTTTACTCAGACTGTTTGTTTTTGTTTGTTTGTTTGTAATTAAGCACAAAGCTGCAGAATGGACTACCTCTGTTGTGCTTACCACGGGTATCGAAACTCGCTTTTTTTTTAAATTATATACCCTCAGACTCACCACTGAATCACTGGAGGGCTCTAACGAGACATTGTATAAGCTGTATTCTACTCAACTTTTAATAATATAGCAGAAGAGTTAGGCAAATTTTCAATAACAATATAATTAATAATAATTAATTTAATTATGTGTTAAAGACAGACCACAAAAAACATGACCACTTTGCCTTATGTTATCAGTTCGATATCTTACATAGATGTGACGAAATATAAACCACTGCTAATGTCTCTCGGTGAGTCAACGGTAAGTTTACGGACTTGCAACGCTAAAATCTGGAATTCGATTCCCCGCGTTGGACAGAGCGTTGATAACCCATTGTATAGCTTTGCGCTAAATATCAACAAAGAGTGTCGTAAAATAGACGAACGAATACACGAAACGCTTTAATACTAACAGTGTTAGAATGGTTTGTTTGTTTTTAAACACAAAGCTACACAATGGGGTATCTGTGCTGTGCCCACAACGGGTATCGAAACCCGGTTTTTAGTTCAAAATGGAAGGATGTAAGAGTTAATAGCGAATTTTATTTGTCACTTTTCTGAGCAACGGGCGTGGCATGGCTTGGTGGT
The DNA here is from genome assembly GCF_000517525.1 of Limulus polyphemus. NCBI lineage: Eukaryota > Metazoa > Arthropoda > Merostomata > Xiphosura > Limulidae > Limulus > Limulus polyphemus. Next base: position 259,280 of record NW_013666446.1, read on the forward strand.
TAGGGAGCTCGGCTCGCAATTCGAGGGTCGCGGGTTCGAATCCCTGGCACCGAACATGCTCGGTCTTTCAGCCGTGGAGGCGTTATAACGTGACGGTGGGTGGTGCTGACTATCTGTCTTCCCTCTAGTCTATCACTGATAAATTAGAGACGGCTAACGCAGATAGCTCTCGTGTAGCTTGCGCAAATTTCTTAACAATCCAAACCAAACTGAGTAACAACATAGGGAAACATTTATGGGTTTTTGTAAGAGTCTAGTTTTCGGGAATGTTGATAACGCGTTACCAGTATAATTTCTATGTTTAGTATTTTCTGGTGTTTTTCGAAGATGCAAAGGAATTTCATGCACTTAATTGTGTGATATTGACAATATATATTGCAGCTAAAGTTATCAAAAATATGTATTCCTAATACATCTTTTTTAACATATTTAGAGAAATTCAGTATTATATACATCTCATCATTATTTAAATAGACTAGAGGGGCACTCAGTGGAACGTATACCTCCGCAACGCAGCATTGATCATATTCGACCCTCAAATAATACGAAAATGTATCCGTATGTCCGTCGTTATCAACGGACACGGACCATTTTTGGCAAAACAATGAGGAATAATATTCTACATATGTCCACGAAGTTTCATCCAAAAACTTATCCTTTTTGACTGAGTTATAGAGCAGAAATAGTGGGGATTGTTTTTTGTTTGTAATTATGCACAAAGCTACACAATGGGCTATCTGTGCTCTGCCCACCACGGGTATCGAAACCCGGTTTCTAGCAGACATGCCGCTGTGCCACTGGGGGGGGGGGGGCACGAAATAGTGGGAAAAATCAGTTCTCATGTTAACAGATAGGAATACTTTGTATTTTTGTGACCATGACCATCCAAAAACTAATCACATCTAAATTGGGTCATTGTCCAAACGTATACAAACTGTTGTCCAAATCCATTCAGCCGTTTTCAATAAATCCTGTTGACAAACACACACATAGGGGGGGAACATAACCTCCGTCACTTCTTCTGGTGGCGAAGGTAATAAATAGACCATGGAATTATTTTTGTTGGTTCCTCAATCGAACAATATTACTTCAAGGTAACATGCCCATTTATAACTAATCAAAATATATTTCCCCCTCAATGGTTTATTTTATTTTTTTTGTACAATACAGAGCTATTTATGTAATGAATTCAAAGAAAAAATGTTTTTTTTTTCTGCCGTATTTTTATAATGCATGCAATATAAGGTTAATTTTTGTTTTCTACCATAACAGTAATCCATGTGGTCACATGCCCCTATTTTGCTGTTCCTTTGTTCCCATTTGCTGTTATTTCAGATCACTATCAGTAAACATTTGGGTTTTAAGTGCATTTAAGTCATCTGAATACCTTGGAACCTTAGTTTGTCATTACTACTGTCCTTGGAAGGTCGTCATTTCTTGTAGAAACGGTTGGTTTTTATCGAACTTGGCACACACCCATTGTCAATAAACTCTTAAGTACCATACATAGCTATGGTTTAAAATATCTCAAGGACAAACCAAACGGTTTGCGAGGAGTGTCTTCAGTTTAATGAATCGGTCCGAGTTCGAAAGAACCGGACAGTTATTCCCACTGCTATTATGAAGCGGGAAATTCCTTGTGTTTGAAAGGTGTGGGAGTTTGGCGAGATCTACAATTGTCAAATTCCTGGTATTGGATAAGGTGGCTTGTTCTGGATACTTTTAAAATGATACATTTGTAATGTAACATTTCTGTGCATATATTACTCTTTCGGAGAAAATGAGACGCTATATATTCATACAAAAAATGGTCGGATGAAACGCTATATATTCACACACAAAAAAATGGTCGGATTAAATGCTACATATTCACACACAAAAATGGTCGGATGAAACACTATATATTCACACTCACAAAAAAAAGGTTGGACGAAACGCTATATATATATATATATATATATATTCACACACAAAAAAAAGGTTGGATGAAACGCTATATTTATATATTTTCACAAAAACATCCCATATGCCATGAATGATACAAATTAATGTTGTAAAATTTCAGTGAATTAAGATAAAAATGTCGTTTGAGAAATGTTTATTATTTCACTTTTAAAACCTTCATGTGTCTATAATATGTACCTATTAAAATATTTTCAATACTGTTTATTCAATGTTTTACGTGTCTTTTCATTATATATTCTTATCCGTATTATTCCCGAGTTAATTGAAAATATGCGCTTTGATATATCGCATTAAGTACGTTTTAAAAGTTTGAGAAATATATCATCCGAGTACTTTAGTCAATCGTATCTTTAATTATTACATGGTTAATTATTTGAAAACTAACTGTACCAACTCCACAATGATCAAATTTGTTTGTTTCAGAATGCTTGTGCATAGATTACAGAAAGAGCTACCTACACGCAGCCGCCCCTGATTTTAAACAGATCAGGAAGGGCAACAAGCTAGTCAAACCGCTAACTCTTGTTTGACCAAATATTGGAATCTGATTGTCACTCTTACAGCTTAGCCACACCCCTAAAGCATAGAGCAAGTTTCGTTTTACGGCAACAGGTCTCGAACCATGAATCCTCGAATTCACAGCTCAAGTATACTAATCACTAAACACACCCGGCTCACTACCAGGGTCAATGGTAAGCGAAATCCAGTATCCGGCCACTGAAAATGGATTTAATTCCATAAATCTTGAATGATTTGATGATGAATAGCATCACTCGTTTGTTTGTTTGTTTTAATTTCGCGCAAAACTACACGAGGGCTATCTGCTTTAGCCGTCCCTAAGTTAGCAGTGTAAGACTAGAGGGAAGGCAGCTAGTCATCACCACCCACCGCCAACTCTTGGGCTACTCTTTTACCAACGAATAGTAGGATTGACCGTCACTTTATAACGACCCCACGACTGAAAGGGCGAGCATGTTTGGTGGGACGGGGATTCGAACCCGCGAGTCGAGCGCCCTAACCACCTGGCCATGCCGGGCCTAGCATCGCTCGTAGGTTAATATATTTGATCTGTCACAGTACTTAAATTATAAACAATAGTGATTGGATTTAAGGCAGCTTTTATACCTTAATTGCACATACAACGAGATATCGTTGTGCAAAGTGTGTGCAACTCAAGGTAACGGATTGAACATTAAGTCTGGACGACCTTGTTGAAATTTTCTATTATACAAATGGGTTCAACAAAAGCGAATTTACTCCTGCAAAATAACAGAACTCTAAATCATGATTACAATACAGTAACTACTCATTTCTGTATTCTAAAAACGGTTTTAAACACTACAAAACCACAATTAATGTGTAACGGAAAACTTTAGAAACGATAAAAACTTAAGTCTTTAGCTTTTCTTCAAATCATGGTAGTTTGACGGATCTTTTAACGTTTAAGTCAATATATTATAATGCTTCTCAGAATGCGACCATCATAGTGAATTAATCTACAAATATAAGTAGTCTCCTTCTTGTTACAATGACTGTGTAAATTTAAAGGAAGTCGATGCGGCTGTATTGAAATTTCAATAACTCGTTCTGTGACCAAGATAACCTTAATGAAAAAATTTCAATTCCGTCTATAGATAAACACTGGAAATAACAAATTGATCAGGTTTACTTTGGTTACTTACAACCAGCTTTTAAAAAACCGATTAGTTTTTATGAAGTTTGCGTTCCTTACAGTATTATTATAATTAAAATGACGTAAAAGCTGTTCATTTTAAAGTCTGATCACAGTCTCACAAGCTACAATTCTCTGAATATTAATTTTCTTATAGCCATTCTTAATTTTGAATTTACTATAGAGGGAAGAGCATCCATTGCCAACTCTTCATCTACTATTGTTTTATTGGACAGCGAGATTAAATCTTCGCTCCTGCTAGTGGGATTTAAACGCCACTCCTGATGGTGGGAGTTAACTGTCGCTCCTGCTAGTGGGATTTAAGCGCCACTCCTGATGGTGGGAGTTAACTGTCGCTCCTGCTAGTGGGATTTAAGCGCCACTCCTGATGGTGGGAATAAACTGTCACTCTTGACAGTGGGATTTAATTTCCACTGTTGCAACGCCCCTAAATTACGGAGCGCTTCCTGTTTTGCAGCAAGAAGTCGCAAATCATAGATCCCCGGTTTCACAGTTCGGGTACGCTAGCTACGTCCGGCCTAACGAGTATTGATAAACTTTTGAATGTCAGTAGAAGCATGTCTTATGAACCATGATAAATATTTACAAACCAAGTATTGATTTCATACAGATATTAATATAAAAGCTACCATAGGAAATCTTTCAGTCTGGGTAACAATTTCACATAAAATCGGTGGGAGGATATACCAATGTCAAATAATCTCATTGCTTTTCGTAAATGAACACCGAAATCTGGGATAGCTGAGTACTGAACAACAGAATTATTGTGTCGTATTCTATTAAAATACGCAAACCAATAAAACCTCCAATGATACACGAATACAAGGTGTATTTGATTAAAATGGTAAATTATTACAACTCGACTTTACTTTTTTCTAATTGAATTATTTGTACGTTTATATAAAAACATAACTGAATTACGCAGCGAATAAAGGCTAGGTGATAAAATAGTTAACATCTTCAACAATTATTACATTTAACTTTTCTTTGTTTTCACTATATTAAGATCACGTACATTTGTTTGTTTCTAATTAAGCACAAAGCTACACAATGGGCTATCTGTGCTCTGCCCACCACGGGTATCGAAACCCGGATTCTAGCGTTGTAAGTCCGCAGACATACCGCTGTGCCACTGGGGGCAACCACGTAGAACATCAGTGTTATATACACTAACATTTTATTACTTGAGTTTAACCTTTACATCAAGATCCAGAATTACACCGTTATTAATAAAAAAAAACGTGTTAAGAGGCAATTAATTTAGCCCCACAGTGGCACAGCGGTATGCCTGCGGACTTAACACTAGAAACCGGGTTTCGATACCCGTGGTGGGCAGAGCACAGATTGCCCATTGTGTAGCTTTGCCCTTACATAAACACACAAACTAGAACCTTTTCTATTTATATACTACTAGTTGGATCATTCGTTCCCTGGTGTCAAAGTTACTTGAAATAGGTATTTAAAAAACAAGGAAATTTCTTTTAAGAACATTTATTTAAGAAAAATTCAATTTTCGTAACATTTTAATTTTTATCTAAACCTTTGACTTTCAAAACAAAAATTACACATTCTAATTTAAAGTTTCTTGATATACAACATTAAGAATTACAGTGATGAGCTACCAACTGAAATCCTTGCCTTCTCTCTTTCCCCTTCAGTTTCTTTCAAACTTCTTGCTACAGCTGCCTCCCTCATTCTTTAATTTTTTACTTCGCCAGATTCTTGTGCACGTATTTCAGCATTTCTATCTCTTGCAGCTTCATACCCCAACTCTCATTCTTCTTATGATTTATTTATTTTCCTATCTGCTGTTAGCCTCACTTTTCTTTCCTCCAGAGATTCATTTCTCCTTATTTCTGCTTTTCTTGCAGCCTTTGAACTATTTTTGAAAGAGATTTTAATGTGGATTTTCTTGACATTGTAAAGGTTAATCATACTTATTACTTTTCTCCTTAAAGGGTAAATAATCAAACGAGTGCTTAAAATAACTTGCATTGAATTGTATAGCAAGGGAAGTGATCAGTTCTTTATAACAGTTCCCTGCACAGTTTCCTGTTAGAGAAGTGATCGGTTCTTTATATAACAGCTCCCTGCATAGTTTCCTGTTAGAGAAGTGATCGGTATAATGAAGTACGACGCATCAGTTCATCCACTACCCTCTTTTAAAAGAAGTAATCAGTACTTTTTAAATGTACTATGTTCACTACAGTTACACCTTTAAAAACAGTACGACAATAGTACACTGCATTTTATTTCGAATGAAAATTTTTAATGCCCAAATTCATGCCTAAAACAATTATTTTTGACAATCTAATAATTTTAAACTTCGCGATGGGTAATAGAATATCACCAACATTTAAAACACGCTAAACACTCACCGACACTTCCGCACTTTTCTTCCCCCATTATTTAACAATCCTCATAAAGGGGGGTACATGCATGAAACGGTAGAGATAAAATAAATAAATATATTACAGTAATAATATATATAATATCACCAAATTTAAAGATAATAATGGAAAATATCAAAATAAACTAATTACATATAAAAAGTCTTGTGTGAAAAGTGCCATAAGGATATACCCCTGATATCCACGTTCCACCAACTTACCAACAGTACTATAAAAAAAAAAAAAATGTACAATCAATTTGCCAAATGCTAAACTATTCTAAAACTAGGGCCAAATACAATCTACCAGTCTTTTTTAAAACCCAAAGCATTGATACATGTAGATGAAGTTCGAGAGGTTCGTCTTACCCATTCTGTGTTTAGACAGAAAATAGTTCCTTATTCTAATGACAGATTTAACTTAAAATGTAAGGATCACTCGAGGTTATATTTGCTGTTAAACACTGCACAATAAAGTTTTGAATCTTGTTTGTTTTTCAAGGCATATTTACCAGTGAATTGTAGTGTTATACGAAAGTCTTTTTTTGGTACATTATACACCTCCACTTTAGGGGTGGAAGGTCGGTGGATGTGCTCCTTGATCATGATTATATTTTAAACACAAACCTGAAAACACCAAAGTAAAGTGAGCCACACATTCAGCCTCACATTGAGACATATTTAATCATTAGTAAAATTAACCTATAAAACTGGTTCTGTTACAATAAAGTTTAATGAGCTTTGAAGATTTCTTTTACAGTAGAAATTTTTAAAGTTTAGAGAATGGGAACGGGCGGTGTTATAACATTGTTACGTCTCTGTTCGTTTGTTAATTTCCGGTATAAATTCTTTCCGAGGAACTTTGTAATACACAGAATTTCCACAGTCACTTTAACTTAATTACTTTTATAAACACACGCTATAATTCACAGCTATTCACACACTTTACTTACGGTGCCTACTGTTCGCTTGACTCAATTATCTATCTCTATATCTATCTACTATGTATCTATCTATGCAGTTATATCTTTTCGATCTATCTTTCTTGCTGGCTTTATGTGCCGGGCTTATATACTAAAAAAGAGGGCGACTGGAACAAACTAGAGTTGCCAGGAAAATTCATGATCCCTCGAGAAACTCCAGCGCGCATGCTTCCAGCGTTG
>NW_013666446.1:266688-269106 GCF_000517525.1 Limulus polyphemus
CATTAAGGGTTTCACTGATTCCCGTCACAAAACCAGGTAGAGTTTCTTCTTTGATGGTGGCTTTTTCAGGTGACAAGTCTTAAGCAGCGTCATTTGTTCCATTGTTCACTTCGTTCCAACTGAAATGTCCTGGACCGTGATAACGCCAAAGCGTGTTGGCATGCACCACCTTTGGCTTACCTCGCCGACCACATTTTATTCGGAAAGTCACGTCTGAGAGACGATCCACTATGTCATATGAGTCTTTCTATGGAGAATACAACTTAGGTGACTTCCCTTTGGTCTTCCTGGGATTATACAACCACATCTTGTCTCCCAGTACAAAGCTGACTTCAGTAGATCTCTTATCATAACATAGCTTCATGGAATCAGCAGACATTTTCAAGTTTGAACGCACTTGATGGTGAATATCGCCCATCCTTTCCGATAACACTTTCACGAAATCTGACACACTTTCAGGCAACTCTTCGTAAGTTGGGCGTCCCGTTATCAGGTCCACTGGCAACCGAAGTTCCCGACCAAACATCAGCTTTGCTGGAGTGTATCCAGTGGCTTCATGCTCTACTGTTCTATAGGCCATCAACAGTGGATGGAGTAAGACATCTCAGTCATCTTCACGGCTATTACAAATTTGCCCATTCCTGTCCCAGTGTCCAATTATACTTTTCTACCATCACATCAGACTGTGGGTGAAGTGGAGTTGTCCTGATCTTTCGTATGCCAAACAACTTGCAGCATTCATGGAACACAGCTGATTCAAAGTTACGGCCTTGATCTGAATGCAGTTCGTATGGCATACCAAACCTGAAGAAGAAATCACTAATAGCCGAAGCTGCAGTTGTAGGTTCCTAATTTGGTATTGCATATGACTCAGGCCACTTGTTGAAATAATCCATCACCACACAAATGTGCTTGTTTCCAGCACGAGTTCGAGGCAATGGACAAGCAATGTCAATGGCTACTCTTTCCATTGGTGCACCAACTTGATATAATTTCATTGGTGTACATCCCTTATGCTTGGGTCCCCTTTTTGCACTACACGTACTGCATGTCCTGCACCATTCTTCCACATCTTGCCTCATACCTATCCAATAAAATCTGTGCCATAGGTGACTCAATGTCTTCTTAACTCCAAGATGTCCTCCAGTTACAGTATCATGGGATTGACGCAGCACAACTTCCCGTAACTTTCTCGGTATAACTGTTTGCCAGGTCGTCACTTTCCCATCCGCAGTTTCCCATCTCTGGCCAAGAATATTATCTTCAAGCTTCAACTGGTCCCATTGTGCCCAATAATTCTTTGTCACAGGACTTAAGCTAGACACCTTCTCCCAAGCGGGGTGCAAAACACTTGCTTGTAGAAAATTAATTATTTGGCTTCAAATCTGGTCTTTCTCCTGTTCTGCTTTAATATCTATACCTGGTTCCATTTCACCATCATAAACTCCTTCAGTCACTTTGACTACAGCTTGATGGCACCTGGTTAATCCAATCTCTCTTTTAACACTTACTGGAATTTGGCCTTTGTTGTTCCCAAACGTCATTTTATCAAAGTTAACTACACACTTTCTCGGTAGTTAGTAGTACAACCCTAATCCCTAATATGCAAGGGTCTTCAATGTCAGCCAAGTATACTTTGTGTCTGTCCTTTATGCCCATGAGCTCAGTAGTTACCCACACTGGTCCCCACAACCTTACATAATGTCCTGTCACACCACAGAACTTCTGTATGGCTTCTGTTACTCCTTTGTGATCTGGCACCTTGATACCCACAAGGGTTTACTGAGATGCAGAATCTATGACAAAGCTGCACTTTTGGCCATCCAGTTTTCCTGTCACGTAGACACTATGTGTGATTGCCATTTTACACTTAGCTGTTGGGACTTTCACAATGGGGTTGGTGGGCGTCCCTCAGCACCAACTACTACTTCCCGAAGCTGACTTATTGGTAGTATTCTTCTCACACTGACTCCTCATATGTCCTTGCTCTCCACAATTCCAACAACCTTTCTGGGTAGCAGCCTTTCCTGCTGTGGCATCTTCCCTGTGTTTAAGTTGCCGGCATTGAGCTCTCTTGTGCCATGGTCTGTTACAGTGCCAGCAAAGTCCCTCAAACCTCTCTGAAAGCTGCCCTTTTCTGGCCTTGAATCCTGATGACTGTATCAGCCTTGGTACCTCTGTGCTGGAGTTAGCGTAGGATTTAAATTCAAGAGCTCTGGCCTTGAATCCTGCATAGATGAGGGGTATGCTTGCTTCACTTGTATCTATAGTTGTGGCAAGGCGTCCACAAATGATCCCTCAGCAACAGCTTGAGTGCAGTGCCATACTTTACAAACTCTGTACCTGCTCTTGCAGACTCTCCCCTTTAGCACGGACTCTCGTCCTAAACCTAGCCCTGTAGACTGATTTTGAGTTTCA
>NW_013666446.1:270060-283516 GCF_000517525.1 Limulus polyphemus
ATATATATATATATATATATATATACACACAACATAGTACAAGGTATAATCCACCTAACGTTGACGTGCGTAAGATTTATTTGTTTGTAAGTAGACACACAGCTACATAATGCGCGATCTGTGACTTGCCCCCCACGAGTATCGAAACCCGGTTTCTAGCGTTGTACGTTCGCTGACATTCTGCTGTGCCACTGGGAGGCGACATGCGTAAGAAAACTAAGTATAGTCTTTCAGTGGGTGAACAATAAGTTTATGGATTTACAACACAAAAATCCAGGTTCGATTCCACGCGATGGACACTGTAGATAACCCAATGTGGCAAAAACAGGTATGAAAATGAATATTTCGCAACTAAGGTAATTTTCTTTCATAATGCAGAAATGTGTGTGTAAACACTACAGTTTTCTTTTGACCTGTTTTATTTTTTCTCAGAGATTTCACAAATATTATCGTTGAACTATATTTTTCATAGTCAGATGACTGTACAATGTTTTAACCCTAATCCTCAGTAGATTTATCCTTTTTATCTGAGTGACTTGGATGTTTAGGCATTATAACAAATTTCCACATGCTTGTACAGTTTGAAAAGAAACTTTATCGTAGTTTTAAATTCTTTTAGGGTTAATTGTAAAATATGCTTTTAATCTAAGTAAAATAAAAAAATAAACTTAACAAATGATCGGAAACATTATATGGTTTGCGTAATAAGAATCGAAACTTTGAGGTTAACCGAGCATAAGCATAAATATGGCAGAACTCCAGAGAAACATACTTAATCCGACAACTTTTTATATTTGTTTCTTGTTAATGAAAAAGCTACACGATGGGTTATCTGTGCTCTTCCCACCACGGATTTCAAAACCCAGTTTTTAGCGGCATAAGCCCTCAGACTTACCACTGAGTTACTGGGGGGGGGGAATAACTACTGCTAAAAGACTAAGAGTACCAAGAAAAAAAATATATATATGCATATATGCGTGTGGGGTGGGGGTTGTTGTAACTTAGTGCACATAGTAATGAATTTTAAAACTCTTGAAATTCATACACGTCAACAGATGTATACCTAAATGGTCCTGTTAAAAATTATCTTTTATTTGGATCTATGACTACAGTTTTCCCCATTGTTAAGATCTGTAACACATTTTAAAACAAAGGCTGATATATTTCGAATGCGAGACTTGTGTTGTAATCGTTCCAAAAATGTATGCAAAATAACGATGAAAATACTCGAATCTAGTTCTCCAAGTTTATAATTTTTCGTCAAAAAGAAGAAAAAAATCCACTCGGGTTCATTATGTGTTCAAATTTCATCTTTGATATTTTTCATGAGATTTTTTTCAAAATATCGTTTCATATAACACTATTTTTTCTTTTTACACTGGATTAGATGAAATAAAACTTTTATATCTAGTTAGAGAGTAGATAGCATGAGGTTGACCGAAAAAGTGTAATATTTGACAGATTGCTATACGTGGCGCCACCTGTTGTCATTTTGTTTATTACTATATTTTCTGTGTTCATAGCACTTGCGTGAACGATGTATGTTTAGTTGATTAAAACTGTGTGATTTCTGAAATATAAAACTTTACAACTTAGTTTTGGAAAAACAAATCACTTAGTTGTATTTTGAAATTCTCCTTTTGTTAATTCTAGGAAAATGTCTATTTAAATTTCGAGACGTATTGAGAAACAATATCTATAACCCAATGTGACATCTAGTGGCGATTTCGAGTTATGTTTGTTAATTTAATTTATCAGAACAAAATAAACTGAAACTACTGGGGGGGGGGAAGGGGTAGGACACCATCAATAATTTATGTTGTTAATCAAGAAACGTTTCTTATGTTCAGATTTCAATAATTCTTCAAGTAGCAGTAAAACACATTTATGTTATATGTTTCATAATTACATTATCTTAGAATATATATACACATATATAATCTGACCTTGTGCATTACAGTAAAACTACAAATTTGGTCATTAGATCCAAAAAACATTTAAATGCCCTATTTTCCAGAACAGTCATATAATAACCTCTCGCTGGAGTACGTTGGATAAGGGCATTGTTTTTCTCATTGGTCAGAAAAAGACGAACTGGCCAGTGAGAAAAACAAAACACTTTTTCTTCATTTTAAACTCGTTATTAAAGCGTGTAATTTATAGGCTATTTGTTGTTTTGTAAGAAAATATTTATTTTAGTCTGCAGTAGCAGGCTGTGATGAGAAAGTAAGATTGTCAATATTTACTATATTTAACTCAAAGTTATATAACAAAAGAAAGGCTCAGAACTATGTAGTAATAGGACGTTGATATTATTCTACAACACAGATTATGATTGGTTCAGATTAAGTACGTGTGTTTATGTGTATAAACACTAGGTTTCAAGTTTAATATGATAAACTGTGTCCATATACAAGAATAGAGTTCGCGAAAGGGGTAGAAATAGTGGGCTTTGCAACATATCCATCAGTTCTTTTCCTTTTGAAACGTGTAGTTTGAGCTTGTTAGAATACTTTAAAACGTCGTTGAAATTTATTATAATTACACATGTCTGTTTCCTGGAACTAGTTGTTTCTCGGAAGAGCATTTCATTTTGTAACACTCGTAGCTTTTATTATTGAGAACTAACGACATCGAGTCAGAGAGATCGTGTTTCTTTTTTCTTTCACTTCTTAAGTCGATCACGAATCTATGCAGTACTTAAGTTGATAAATTAACCAACTGGAAAAGAAAAACTTTTTTTCTTTTTGTTATTACACCCATCCTCAAATTACGGGTTATTTTTACGAAAGATCATAACTTTTTATCTGATCGTTATTAGTAGTAACAGTTGTAAAGATTACAGTAAATATGCACGTGTACAACATAAGTATTGGTGCTTGCCAGAGAAGAATGATCATCGTTGTAACCTTGTTGCACCTTAGACGTTGGGAGGGGTTTGTGAAGTCTGCATAGAATTGATTGGATAAATTTTAGAATTGCAGCTTAATTATGTTAAGCTCCAACAAAATCTCTTTTTTGCTCATTCTAAGCTTATCTCCAACGATCAGATAAAATAATAATAATAATAAAAGATTATTTGCATTGTTTGAGCTTCTGCAAGAGGGCGCTTCTTACAAGCAGAATACATATAGTCCAACACCAATAACAGAGTATAACGGTTATTTAATACAAACGATAGATAGAGAAAATAACCAATGGAACTCAATAATCACATGAAATCAGATACTAACTAAAAAGTTTACAACTCCTGAACATAAGAGGACACAATCACCTTCGTTGAAGTAATATTTCTTGATGGCAATAATAATAATATTAACTTCGTATCGTCGGAAACTTCCAAGATAAAAATTTTCTATATACACATTACTATTTATAAAACTCATAGAATGTAAACCAAAGCACACAATCCATTTTTTTAACGAAGAATAAGAATAAAATCCCGAATTATTCCCCTTAACTACCCCCATTAATTAATTTGGGCAAAATGCAATACCAGAAAGTTCATATCAGTGCTTGTTGTAAAGCCATTTTAATTAAACCACTCTATTGTTCATTAACTTTTATGCCCGACATGGCCAGATACTTATGGCGCTCGACTCTCATTCTGACCCTTGGAGGTTTTATAATGTGACGGTCAATCTACTATTTGTTGGTAAAAGAATAGCCCAAGATTTGGCGGTGGGTAGTAATGTCTAGCTGCCTTCTCTCTAGTCTTACTCTGCTAAATTGGGGATGGATAGTGCAGATAGCCCTCGTGTAGCTTTCCGCGAAATTTAAAAACTAACAAACATTAACTTTTAATTATAAACCATATCGTAAGTTAACTCATGCAAACATTTTATCATGTTAAAACTGTAATGGAAAATGTGTTACTAATCTTATTGAACATAACACGATGCTAGAACATTCAATCCTATTTTGATGCACGCAGCCCTGAATTGTGTCTTACATACGTAACTAAGTTATGGAAATATTAAGCGACACTTATATGTCATGGCTTTTTTCTTCTTTCGAATAAAACGATATATATATATATATATATAGATAACATGTGCGTAAAACTTACAAGTCTTGTTTCAACCACCAATTAAAACTCTTCAGCGTGTGTTCTAATGCATCAATGTCTAAGATATCAACTTTTTCTCCTTCTGACAATTTTTTTTTCTGGGTTGAAACGTGTCCTGAAAATAGATTAGCAGTCTATGGATATTGTAGTCTAAAAATATCACATTGAAATACATCAGAACACTGCTCTTGTACAAAACCATTATAAAACTAGTCGTCCAGAAATGTTCTCTGAATAATCTTTGATACCATTTTGAATCCTCAAGTTTAATATGAACAAAATGTAATGATTACCCCCCTCCCCCCCTTGCTGGCTCAGTGGTAATCTTGCGGACTTATATAACGCTACGTTAAAAGCAAGGTTTAATATTCTGTGTAGGCAAAGGACATTAAACAGTCCCTTGTGAAACTTTTTGTTTGAAAACTAATTCAGAACTTTAACGTAGTTTACATGTGTGATTTAATTCTGGTCGTATGATTTCAAGGCTGCATAAAACCCCTTAAATCACATTATCTTAGAAACTAGTTATTCTAAAAAGGCAAGTATGTGTGTGTTTACACAACTTTACAGCATTAATTATTTGGTGGGTTTCTGTGGTACCACCTTACAACGCTAATTGTCTGGTGTGTTTGTACCACCTTACAACGTTAATAATCTGGTGTGTTTGTACCACCTTACAACGTTAATAATCTGGTGTGTTTGTACTACCTTGCATCATTAATTATTGTTGTGTTTATACCGCCATAAAAAATGTATTATCTGGTGTATTTGTACCATCTTGCAACATTAATTATCAGATGTGTTTCTACCACCTTACGACATTAATTATCTGGTGTGTTTGTACCACCTTGCATCATTAATTATTTGGTGTGTTTATACCGCCTTACAACATGTATTGTCTGGTGTATTTGTAACACCTTACAACGTTAACTGTCTGGTGTGTTTGTAACACCTTACAACGTTAATTATCTGGTGTGTTTGTAACACCTTACAACGTTAATTATCTGATGTATTTGTACCATCTTACAATATTAATTATCTGATGTATTTGTACCATCTTACAATATTAATTATCTGGTGTGTTTGTACCATTTTATAACGTTTATTATCTGGCGTGTTTGTAACATCTTACAACATGAATTATCTAATGTGTTTGTACAACCTTACAACATAAATTATCTGGTGTATTTGTAACACCGTACAACGTTGATTATTTGGTGTGTTTGTGTGGTACCACCGTACAACGTTAATTATTTGGTGTGTTTGTAACACCTTACAACGTTAATTATCTGGTGTATTTGTACCATCGTACAATATTAATTATCTGGTGTCTTTGTACCACCTTACAACATAAATTATCTCGTGTGTATGTACAACCTTACAACATTAATTATCTGGTGTATTTGTAAAACCTTACAACGTTAATAATCTGGTGTGTTTGCAACACCTTACAACGTTAATTATCTCGTATGTTTATACCACTTTAAAACATTAATTATATGGTGTGTTTGTACCATCTTACAACATTAATTATTTGTGTATTTGTAACAACTTACAATATTAATTATCTGGTGTGTTTGCACGACCTTACAACATTTATTATTTGGTGTGTTTGTACCATCCTACAACATGAATTATCTCGTGTTTTTGTATGGTACCATCTTACAACGTTAATTGTGTAGTGTGTTTGTGTATACCACCTTACAACCTTAATTGTCTGGTGTTTTTACTACCTTACAACGTTAATTGTCTGGTGTTTTTACCACCTTACAACGTTAATTTTCTGGTGTGTTTGTACCACCTTACAACGTTAATTATCTGGTGTTTTTATACCACTTTTAAACGTTAATTATATGGTGTGTTTGTACCATCTTACAACATTAATTATTTGGTGTGTTTGTACCATCTTACAAAGTTAATTATCTGGTGCATATCTACCATCTTACAATATTAATTATCTGGTGTGTTTGCACGACCTTACAACATTTATTATTTGGTGTGTTTGTACCACCTTACAACATGAATTATCTGGTGTGTTTGTGTGGTACCATCCTACAACGTTAATTGTGTAGTGTGTGTATACCACCTTACAACGTTAATTGTCTGGTGTTTTTACTACATTACAACGTTAATTGTCTGGTGTTTTTACCACCTTACAACGTTAATTGTCTGGTGTGTTTGTGTGGTACCATCCTACAACGTTAATTGTGTAGTGTGTGTATACCACCTTACAACGTTAATTGTCTGGTGTTTTTACTACATTACAACGTTAATTGTCTGGTGTTTTTACCACCTTACAACGTTAATTGTCTGGTGTTTTTACCACCTTACAACGTTAATTGTCTGGTGTGTTTGTGTGGTACCATCCTACAACGTTAACTGTGTAGTGTGTGTGTATACCACCTTACAACATTTATCATTTGGTGTGTTTGTACCACCTTACAACATGAATTATTTGGTGTGTTTGTGTGGTACCTTCTTACAACGTTAATTGTGTAGTGTGTGTGTGTGTATACCACCTTACAACGTTAATTGTCTGGTGTTTTTACCACCTTACAACGTTAATTGTCTGGTGTGTTTGTACCACATTACAAAGTTTATTATCTGGTGTGTTTGTACCACATTACAAAGTTTATTATCTATTGTGTATTTACCACATTAAACTTTAATTATCTGGTTTGTTTGTACCACCGTACTTCGTTTATTATCTGGTGTGTTTATACCACTTTAAATATTAATTATCTGGTGTGCTTGTACCATTTTATAGCGTTAATTATCTGGTGTGTTTGTACTACCTTACAACATTAATTATCTGTGTGTTTGTACCACTTTATAACGTTAATTATATAGTATATTTGTAACACCTTACAACGTGAATTATCTGATGTGTTTGTACAACCTTACAACGTTAATTATCTGGTGTGTTTGTACAACCTTATAACGTTAATTGTCTGTTGGGGTTGTAACACCTTACAACGTTAATTGTCTGGTGTGTTTATAACACTTTACAACATTAATTATCTGGTGTATTTGTAACACCTTAAAAGGTGAATTATCTGGTGTGTTTGTAACACCTTACAACGTTTATTATCTGGTGTGTTTGTACCACTTTAGAACGTTAATTCTCTGGTGTGTTTGTACCACCTTGCATCATTAATTATCTGGTGTGTTTGTACCATCTTACAACATGAATTATCTGATGTGTTTGTACAACCTTACAACATTAATTAGCTGATGTATTTGTAACACATTACAACGTTAATTGTCTGGTGTGTTTGTAACACCTTACAACGTTAATTGTCTGGTGTGTTTGTACCACCTTACAACGTTAGTTGTCTGCTGTGTTTGTACCACCTTACAACGTTAGTTGTCTGCTGTGTTTGTAACACCTTACAACGTTAATTATGTGGTGTGTTTGTACCACCTTATAACATTTATTATTTGATGTGTTTGTACCAAGTTACAATATAAATTATTTGATGTGTTTGTTTCATCTTACAACATGAATTATCTCGTGTGTTTGTACAACCTTACAACATTAATTATCTGGTGCATTTGTGAAACCTTACAACGTTAATAATCTTATCTGTTTGCAACACCTTACAACGTTAATTATCTGGTGTGTTTGTAAAACCTTACAATGTTAAATATCTGGTGTGTTTGTGTGGTACCACCTTACAACGTTAATTGTCTGGTGTGTTTGTTCCACCTTACACCGTTAGTTGTCTGTTGTGTTTGTTCCACCTTACACCGTTAGTTGTCTGCTGCTTTTGTAACACCTTACAGCGTTAGTTGTCTGCTGTGTTTGTACCACCTTACAACATTTATTATTTGATGTGTTTGTACCAAGTTACAATATTAATTATCTGGGGTGTTTGTACCATCGTACAATATTAATTATCTGGTGTGTTTGTTCCACCTCAACATTTATTATTTGATGTGTTTGTTCCACATTACAACATGAATTATCTCGTGTGTTTGTACAACCTTACAACATGAATTATCTGGTGTATTTGTAAAACCTTACAACTTTAATAATCTTATCTGTTTGCAACACCTTACAACGTTAATTATATGGAGTGTTTGTAACACCTTACAACGTTAATTATCTGGTGTAATTGTACCACCTTACAACGTTAATTATCTGGTATGTTTGTAAAACCTTACAACGTTAAATATCTGGTGTGTTTGCAACACCTTACAACGTTAATTGTTTGGTGTTTTTTACCACCTTACAACGTTAATTGTCTGGTGTTTTTTACCACCTTACAACGTTAATTATCTCATGTGTTTGTACAACGTTACAACATGAATTATCTCGTGTGTTTGTACAACCTTACAACATTTATTATTTGGTGTGTTTGTACAACCTTACAACATTTATTATTTGGTGTGTTTGTACCACCTTACAACATGAATTATCTGGTGTGTTTGTACCACCTTACAACGTTAATAATGTGGTGTATTTGTAAAACCTTACAACGTTAATAATGTGATGTGTTTGTAACACCTTACTACGTTTATTATCTGATGTGTTTGTACCATGTTACAACATTAATTATCAGGTGTGTTTGTACCACCTTATAACGTTAATTATCCCGTGTGTTTGTACCACTTTATAACGTTAATTATCTTGTTTGTTTGTACCACCTTACAACGTTATTTGTGTGGTGTGTTTGTACCACTTTATAACGTTAATTATCTTGTTTGTTTGTACCACCTTACAACGTTATTTGTGTGGTGTGTTTGTAACACCTTACAACGTTAATTGTCTGGTGTGTTTGTACCAACTTGTAACGTTAATTATCTAGTGTGTTTGTACCGTATTACAACATTAATTATCTGTTGTGTTTGTAGCACCTTACAACGTTAATTGTGTGGTGTGTTTGTACCAACTTATATCGTTAATTATCTAGTGTGTTTGTACCACCTTACAACGTTAATAATGTGGTGTATTTGTAAAACCTTACAACGTTTATCTTATGGTGTGTTTGTAGCACCTTACAACGTTAATTGTGTGGTATGTTTATAGCACCTTACAACGTTAATTATCTGGTGTGTTTGTACCACTTTGCATCATTAATTATGTGGTGTGTTTATACCGCCTTACAACGTTCATTATCTGGTATGTTTGAACCGCCTTACAACATTAATTATCTGGTATGTTAATTATCTAGTGTGTTTGTACTGTCTTACACCAATAAATATCTGGTGTGTTAGTACTGCCTTACACCATTAATTATCTGGTGTGTTTGCACCGCCTTACACCATTAATTATCTGGTGTGTTTGTACCGCTATATAACGTTAGTTATCCAGTAGTATGACCTATCCTGGTTTTGTTGATTTTATTAGCGTTTCGTTCTTGCACCAGCGCCGTCTATGAGAAATCACGTTGTATTATTTTATCATTAAACACGTGTGTGATTTGATATTTCTTGCTGATAAACAGATGCCGTGACAGTGGCCATTTTTAGCAGTAATAAACCAACGAATTTATTGAAACTAGTAAGTCTTGTTTGACATTATCTTGTTCCTAAGAAAATAAAATGTCAGCAAGGTCAATAGCAAGAGGCTGTTTCTTAGAATACGAAAGCGTCGATGCTCGTTTGGTTTGAAGTCGATAAATTTAGTTTAGAAAAGAATACACGGTAGAAAGTAAATCATTCGTTCACGAAGAAAAATTAAATCTGGTAGGCTTACTAATATGTTGGAGAGTTTTGAGGCTGTCAGCCGTACCTTTACAAAAGGAAAACTTGAGAAACCTCGGCGTCGGTTATGTCTGAACCGTCTTCCTATTACTATCTCTAACGCTCAGTTTTTCCTACAGCCATTTGCACTTCACTCTGATCCTGGTGGTCGGTAATCAGACAGCCCTTATAGTGTTAAGTTTCTATTCCACTCCCTTCTCTACCCCCCACAAATCTTCCCCCATCCCCTGCTCAATCTAGTTTTCTATGCCTGCTGTGACGTACAAGAACTTCAACTGTTCCACAACCTGTCCCTTACGTTTATAACAGGTAGACGTAACCCATCGGACCAGGCAGTCTCACTAGAAGCACCAGCAAACCCCAGAGGGCTAGAAGACTAGTGACCGGAGTCGGATAAATTTCTAAAGAACCTATAGGTTTAGTCTTTGTTTGCAGATTTTCGTTTCTGTAAAAAATGATTCGTCTCTATGAAACAAATTTCAATTAAATGCAGCATTAGCTGCAGTTAATTAAAGGTTGAAGTAGAAAGTACATACTTTTTATAAGTGTATGGCCCATATCCATCCAAATGGCACAGCTTACTTCTATGACACGAGCAAACGGCCCTTCACAACCGAAGAGAGAATCTCCACAGGACAACGAGGATGTAACAGGTCAGCTTTCTCCAGGTCATGACATCAAGGATGACATACCTTCGGCGTTTGAACTCGTAGAATCACCGGAGGTGTGGTGAAGTAGAATACGCATATCTAAGATAAGATTTAAAATAATTTGTCATACCTTAAAGGTGTTCTTCAAAAATTAACAATTTTAGACAAATCTATTGGGTTAAGTAACTTTTTAAATTAAACTATGGACTCATTAAGTAATTAAAATTTTGGTTCTTGTATATCTTTGTTTCGTTAAGCAAAGTTCTCCGTCTGTTATTTAATTCTGTTGTGTCGTAAAAATCCTCAGATTTGGCTGACACCGTTTATTTTGATAGCATTTGTTTATGTCAAGTAGAGTGGAAAGAAAATGCACACGTAAAATAAAGTTGTCAGTTAGATAAGTGGAACAAGTAGCGAAATAATAAAGGGGAAATCCCAAATGTTTCCCTCATTAATGTGCACAACTAAAATGTGTTACGAATATTTGTCGCCACGAGCAAAATTTTTTTGTGTTTGTTTACTTGCTAAGAAGTAATCTAAATGCTTAACCTTGTAAGCATGCCTGACCCACGGCGTCAGCTTGAACCTTCGGGCGCCTACACGCTCCTGCAAGTGTGACGTTCTGTGTAAGGCAATAGGTTTGTCAGAACCAAAATGACCTCGCTGTTTTGTGAAATATACCTTTGTTGAGACGCTGTAACAGCGGAGGATCACAAGTATTTTATGGATACGTGATCTGCTGAAGGATTTTCTATATCAATCCATTTTTGTTTAAAGATTTCTCTAATAGCGTTCTGAAGATCGTCCAGGTTCTAGGGTGAAATGACTATTGAATAGACGGGGGGGGGGATTAAAGTAACTTTTAGAAAGTTCAGTTGATAGAATTCTTTTGAGGTTACTAGTAGAAACTCGTAATGTTGTGAGGTGAAGTTTTAGACCCAAGCCAAGTTTGTAGTGCTTTGTTTCATTGCTGTAGTTGTCATATATTAGGAAAGTAAATAATAGACAAGGACACTGATGGAATGGATCTCACCATTTCCTTTTTTTATGAGAGAAAAAATCCTAGAAATTATAAAAAAAAGTTTATCTTCTTTCTGTCACGTCACTTTTGAAGACTAACGTGTATTCGTGGTTTTCCCATTACCAGCATTGTGTAAGTCGTGAATTGTTTTGGATTGTGGTTGACATTTTTCTCAACTGATAACTGTTTTATTTTCGTACAACTCTTGTGTACTTAGTACGTATGGAGGAATGTCCTATATCAAATTCTTATTCAAAAAGATAAGGTCGTTCTAACATACCAAGAAAATAGTTTCGTTGTATTTACAAGAGATTTGTGTTACAGTTTTTGCTCGAAATCTGTAAAGGGTTACAGTAAATTACGACATTCTTTTGGAGACCGTAAAATGGGATGGTTAAGAACAAACTATAATTCATCTTCACTATTACTTTGAAATTAACTATTATTAACTACTATCGCTATGTTTCCATGATATTAACTTGAATATCTAAGCTATCGGCGAACCAAAACACTACTTTCTTAGACGATATAGTTTGCTTTTTATCATATCTTATATGTATGTATGTATGTATGTGTGTGTGTGTGTGTGTGTATGTACAAGTTCACACTCGTTTACCACCTTTTCAAAACCTTTTGTGTCTGGTGAATGATTATTTTTACATATGCGAGTCAGTTTCAGTCGTATGGGTTTTATTATGTGAACGTTAATTCGACTATTTGTTGATTTTAAAAAAAACAAAAAAACAAGAGTTTGCGGTGAGTGGTGTTGACTAACTTCCCTCAATATAGTCTACCAGTTCAAAATTAGGGACGATTCAAAGTTCGCCCATAATGACCCCGAAGTAGAGTGATTAGGGGCAGTTGACAGATTAAACGAAATCCTGGACCCTACGTTGTTCCCGTCAAACTTTTGAGCTATAACATGAAAGAATAATTGGGCCATCTAGCCACTAAGTTTACTTCTCTTAGCGCTTTAACATGGTGAAAAATGAGAGTCGTGGATTTACCGCATTTCGAAAAACCTGTTCTATACCCCCCCCCCCCGTCTCTGTGGATCATATTTTTCTATTAATCTCAGCAGGGCGTGTTCTATACCCCCCCATATAGCATTCGTCTCTGTGGATCATATTTTTCTATTAATCTCAGTTTCTTATTTTGTAGCTTTAGAAGTTGTTTTTCAACAACTGCTATAAAACATTCTTTTCTTTAATTTTATTTTTATCCCCTTGACTGAAATGATGACGTTTACCGTTCGTCCGTCCGTAGACATCTACTTTCCGCACGATAACTAGACTTTATAAAGCATATTTTAACGAAACTTCACGTGTTACTTCCCTTGGGGATGGGGAAAAACCCCACCGATTTTTCTGTGTTAAAATATCAAAGGTCTAGGTCGCCATCTGAAAATAATAGAAACTTGATTTCTGTGAAGATTAAAACATAGCTACCAAATACACATACACAAAGACATCTGTAAATACCCCCAAACCAAAATAAACAAAAGCAAATGATCGGTGGAATTAACCATTCTGTTAATTGTTATTTTCAATATATTTACGAATCTGATTCCTCAAATGCGATCTTGGTCCCCGAGTAAGATAAGATCATACTTAAAGCTTCGTAGGATTAGGTAGTATTAGTTTGGAGAAATAATATATTATCAAAATAGAAGATATCTTAGTTTGTGAAAAACTTTTGACTAAAGAGTTTTCAAAGCAACTAAAAATGAAAACTGTTCCCTGTCGATTTTGGCTGTCGTTACGAATACCTTGGTCTTCTCATGTGTTTTAATCTTTTTTGATATGTATTTTTCTTTATTCATAATTAATAGAAGCTATTTTGTCCGTAATAATTGTATCCCCCCCCCAGTGCGTCAGCGGTAATTTTACAAATTTACAACGCTGAAATCCAGGGCTCGATTCCCCGGGTTTGATAGAACACAAATCGCCTGTTGTGTAGTTTGCGCCAAATTCAAACAAAAACAAACCGTAATACACGTATCCTCTT
>NW_013666446.1:283729-290759 GCF_000517525.1 Limulus polyphemus
TAGATGTTGATGTAAGAATTAAACGATTAACACCGCCCCCACTTTTCATAATTTTGCACCCTTACACTATAAAGTGCGCCCCCTTTTAACAATAAATAATTCCAATAAAATATTTTATTTCTTGCCTTTTCTAGCTACAGGCCAAAAATTTATAATATCATATTTAAATTTGATGTCTCACGTGGCTGCATCGATATAAATGATGTATGCTGAAATTATTTGGCGTCCATCCAGGCGACAAATAATCCTCTACCTGAGCTTGTACTACGTTTAACAATTGGGAAAATGTTTGACTACCATTAAGCGAAACGCTAGCCGAGTGTTATCTGGGCTATGCTCACCGCGAGAATCGAAACCCGATTTTTAACTTTATAAGTTTGTCGAATTATCCCTGAGCCACCGGGATGGAGGACTAATTAAAAAATATTCATTAACTTTCGTAATAATTTTTTTTTTAACTAACACAGTTTACATTCTCATTTGAAATATATATACACATTCCACCATGATAAACTGAATTTGATTATGATTACGGTGGTAAGTTTTCTCAACACTACCCCCGAAAACCTACCATATCTGAAAAAGAGTATTTTCAAAAATCACACAAACTTAACATCTTAATAATTACGTCTTTCTATCATTATTATTATTGAAGTGTAGGACAAGTTCATAAGTATTTTGGTTACTTTGTGGTAGTGTTTTAGTGCGAAACCTACACAATAGGCTATCTGCGCTGTGTCTGTCACGGTATTGAACCCTGAATTCTAGCTAAATAAGGCCTCAAGCTTACCGCTGAGTCACCGCAAGATTTGCTCACTCTATGATAAAAGACACGTATGCAATTGCATATCATAAACGCAGTTCAATGTTACAGAACTTTTGGAAATAAAGGGAGCAAAAAAATTAGGCTTGACATCACCCTGAAAATATTTATATTATGCCCATATCTGAAATTTATATATTTTTTATTAGGGTTACCGAGCTTGAGAACATTCCCTTATGTTAAAAGGGATTTTATAATCTAGTTTTGAAAAAGCATCACCATCGACATACATTTCTGATAAAGTAACTGCCATAGCTAGAACTAATTTGAAATATATTTTCATTCGGATATTTTTTTCACAAATATCGTTTAGTTTGATATTCTGAATCGCCGTTATGAACTCATGTTTCTGATCTTAGTGTAAGGATATTTTTGATCGGAAAATACTGTTATATACCCTTCCCAAGAGCGATACATTTTCAGTGATATCGCCCTACTTAATAACTAAAAAAAACCATACCACATTATTTTTTTTTTTTTGGTTTACAATAAAATGGACTTATATTTAACATTAGAATCTCATTCACTTGCTGGAAATGGCATATGTGTTCAAAACCAGATACCAAACCTTTAACAACCACAAACGAATCCTTCACAGAAGCGCGAAAACACGCAATACAATGATAAAACTTTGTAAAATTGACGGCAACTGCCTGTTGTAGACACACAAGTGTAGAGGACGACGTTTCAAAAGTCTTCCGCCTTACACACACTGATCTGAAGACGAAAGGCGGAAGACTTTCGAAACGTCATCCTCTACACTTGTGTTTCTACAACAGGCAGTTGCCGTCCATTCTACAAAGTTTCATCATGAATACTCTGCCTAAACAATCTATCAAAGAATACACCATACAATGACTTTTAATAAAAATTGTAATTTTGTGTAGTTTTTGTGGTGCTTATTTTTAAACTTTCTATTTTAACTATAGGTTTTAGGATACGTGGCTTCTTCGGGTTTAGTTCTTTATTTTTCTAATAGATGCCCTCAATTTTGGTTATAATTGTTATATTAAGAAGTTATTCAGGCTTGTAAAATCATTTCGAACGTATGCATGGAAAATTGATCTTCATCAACTGATTTATATATTTTTTCCTATAGTGCCATAGGTTATTTACCCTATTTCGACCTTTCCGCTCACATGTGTGCATACGCAGTAAAAATTCGATGTGTGTTCAAAAGGAAATAATGTTGAAACCTGGAAAATATTTCCAAATTTTTACATTATAATTTTTTGATCTTAAAATAGAGACCGAGAGTAAATGAACTACAGTTCAAACATTTGTCTAAGATTTATCATTGACGTGTGATTTTCAATAACTTTACTGTTTTGATGGTATTATGAATTTATACAGTTAGAAAGATTTTACTATCATAATTTATCAAACGTACCATCTTTACCTGAAAAAAAAGGTTTGTCTTTGCAGAAAAATAATGAAGAAACTGAAAACTATATAGATGTCAAATAGAAACGAACCAGATTTCTACCAAACGGCAAAAAATATCAGTAATACAAAAAATGGTAGCTAATATCGTAACTAACCGTTAATTATGTTAAATAAAAAAATAATAATATTAAGTTAGAAGTTAGTTTCTAGAGGTAGATTTTGAAGACGGAACCAAAGACCAATCTCACAGTATCAGTTTCCGTTATTGTAGTCTGCATCAGATTTTCTTGGTGTTAAAAAATGGATTCCGTATCAAAAACATTTCGTTCGATTTACCCGTGGAGCTATGGCACTTTGACATCATTAGGATAACTCAGAACGGACAGAATCTTCATATGAAACCTGAAACCGATAAAATTATAATGCCAGGAAAGAATTGCCAATAAGAATAGAATCATTAAGAGAATATGTGTTAATTAAACATTCAAACGCGGAAAGCTCAGAAGTTTTAGTTGAATGACTAAATTACATGGAATCACTGCTGTCTTAAATTGATAGTATCGGAGATAGCATTTAACTGACCTTGATTTTAACTTTATATCGTGACATCATGTAAAGTAACAAAAGACCTCCAGTATGCCTAAACACTCTATACCGATAACTCTTAGGCAACTTGTCAATAGGTTTCTTGTTTTATTTTTATATGTTCAGGAAAGGTGATCAGAAATTTGATGTTAGACGCCACTTATTACTCAGAACAATACTTCTAGATCCCAACAATAGAAAATAGTTTACATATAACATCAGAGACGAAAGATCATCACGCAACTAAGAGACGCCCATTGTTATTTAGTACAGCATTTCTAGATCCCAACAATAGAAAATAGTTTATGTATAACATTAATGACGAAAGATCATCACACAATTGAGAAACGCCCCTTCTTATGTAGTACAACAATTCTAGATCCCAACAATAAAAAAATAGTTTGGGCACATTAATGACGAAAGATAATCACACAATTGAGAGACGCCCATTGTTATTTAGTATAGCATTTCTAGATCCCAACAATATAAAATAGTTTATACGTAACATTAGTGACGAAAAATCCTCACACAACGTTTATTTGATTTTCTTTTTGATTTAGCAAAGTTTGTTTCGGAACTTAAAAGAATCGTTTTATAAAACATTTTAAGTTAGTTTTGCCGCTTTCTTTGTTCTATTGCAGATTTACTTGTATTGCAAAGGATAGTTGAAATGAAGATAATTCCACACTTAGGCCTCTTGTTTTATGGTGGTCTTCTTCAGTTAGTTTGTTACTTTTTTGTTTACACAAGACCCCAATACCGGTGCTCTATTCTTAATAATCAGTTTCATTCATTGATGATCCTTTTATTGTTGTTTTTATGTTGCAGGATCGTCGAGAGCTGGTGGGAAGCCACGCCAACAGCCTAGTCCCAATCTCTAATATCGGCAGTGTGGGGTCCACAGCCACCTTCAGTAGTACTCCTCGCCTCACCCACACCCCGACTTCAGCCGACTTCCAACCACCTTACTTTCCGCCCCCTTATAATCTGCCACAACAACACTTGGACTTCCATCACCCACACGTCAACGCTGATCCTTACACCCACTTAAATAGTCTTGCAGTCGCTCAACACCCCCAACAGTATCATCAACTTCACACTCCACAACGGACGCACAATGTTTTCGGGACTCGAAGGGAGGACGATCTTCTCCACCTACAGACCAACGTCCACTCGGGACTCGCTGCGTCCTACGATCTAGCACGCCGAGGAGATTCTGCCTACTCCAATGTCCGGCGTCCAGAAGTTGCCATGCTCGGAGGTCACCACGGTCTAAGCGAACAAGATCTGATCAATCTTCATAATGTAGGGGCTTTACCAGCCACCATTGAAGACAGTCAGGTAACATTACATCTTCTTATTCACTGGAAACCCACAGTAAACCAGATAAAACCCGGAAATATCGAATATATAATAATGAATGTTAAATAATTTTACTAGGTAAATTGGTTAACAAGTATGAATAGAAAACTATATTCATTGTAGACTTGTATAGTTACCAGTTGAAACATTTTAAAGTTTCGGTTTATTAGTTTGACAGCTCAACACCAGGTATAAATATGTCAGTTTAAATACTCCCACACTTTTAGGCCTAACAATAATTAAAAGTAACTTTTGTTCCGTTCTAAACTAACCACAGCATGCTACGTTTGTGGGTGAATTTTTGTGTAGATGTCAGTTACCTTATAAAATGGGTTATTTTACCAAAACAACGGAATCCAATCAAAAATCTCCTATGTGGCTAATACACGTTTCAGAAGAATCTGTACATCCAAAATTAAACCTAAATCAACTTTGAATGTAATGTTAATTCAAAATTGAAGAGCTCAGTTTGAAAGATCTGTTACATAATTATGCATGTGTTTCGATTCAAGACTGCATAGCTCGTATATGGTCCTATTTGCATAAGCGGAATAACATCGTTTAATTTTGGGATAAACGTCAAAATGTACTAAACAACAAAAACATTGCCTTTGAAAGAACGCGAGTTTTATATATATTGTTACTGTCCATACTAAGTAACAGAAATATACTAATACGACAACGTAAGAATGCTAAAATAATTGGGGAAAAAATCTTATTTAGGCTGTCGTATCAAATTACTCTTTTTTTTTTTTTAGATATTTTTAGTTGTTCTTTGTTTTTAGATTCAATGTTAATGCAGATGAAGTTTTCTTAGAATAATACTAACTTCAATGTTGTTCATATTTTATAGATTAAGTATAACATACTGACAGCAAGGAGTCCTTTGGTCCTTTGAATGCTTGCTTAATGTAACAACGAAGTTCCAAACAATGGTTTTTCACAATTCTACTTAGAGAATTAAGTTATTGGACAATTTTTCAGGACGTTAAGCAAGGCTACCCGGAGGTCTTAGGGCCCGGGGCGAATTTCCTATTCTGTAATATTTTCTTTCTTTTTTATGACCTCCTTTTCGAACATCATTCATCATTCCTACTCTGCATTTTTTCCCCTTTGTTTTACTCCCCATCTTAGGTTTCCAGCGTTCTTCTTTTCTTTTTGTAGAATGTTATAGACATTGTAATAATGTATACATAGCTTGCTCCCTGCACCAATTCACGACCATCTCTAAGATCCACTTCACACCTAGTGTGCAAAATAATTAAGGAGTAATCTTCAGAGACAACGCAGATGAATAGTATAATCAGTAGAATGCAAAATAAGATAATATATTTTTTCAATTAGGAAACTCTATACTGAAGAAAATTAACATTTGATTATAGAGAAAATATCAATAATAATAATAATAATAATAAAAGTAATAATACTGACGGCTACATGGACAGATTGAATCTTCTCTTTACAGAAGTTTCACAAACTTTCAGTTGATCGAGATAGAAATTATTAAGGAATTCAATGTCCTATTCTAGTACCAAGTTTCTTTTTAATACTTGATTATTTCCATTGTGGGAATGTAGATTAATGAAGGGATAATATTTTAGTCATTATGATATCAATCCTGACACGCACTTGGCATGTAATAAATAATGCTATCTTCACGGTGTATATTTTAGTCTATTATTTATAATAAAACTGTTATTTAACAGAAATTTTACGGGGGCCGAAATAGCCAGGTGGCCATGCCGGCTCCCGTAAAATGAAAGACGATTGTTGTATAGTATGGAACGGATTATCTGGTACTTTCTCCTTTCATTCTAGCTTTATCTAGAATATGCAAAACATATAATAATAAAAATAAATTTCAGTGTTGGAATGTCTTTGAACACCTCAAAACCAGCCCTTTGTAAGCAATGATTCAACGGTAAGTCTGGGGGCTTATAGTGCTAAAAATGGGTTTTCTGTAGCTATGGTGGGCACAGCAATAGCTCATTGTGTAACTTTCTGATTAACTACAAAAAAAAAACTGGTCTATAAATATGTGTGGCTATTATCGCACTACAAACAAAGCATATCAATAATGCATAATAAACTTTGATTGGGTTTTAACGAAGAAATTTCGTAGATGTTGTTATTGATCATCAGCAAATAGTTTTTGTGGAAAACGACGATTTAGTCAAATATTGACTAGCATACGTTACAATATTATAAAACAAAGTGATTTCCAGTTGTCCTAAATATGACCTCATTCCATTCATTTAGTATTACTATGGTTTGTTTGTGTAGACTTGTTTCTGATTGGGTACACCTAGAAGAATTATCTTCTAAACAATTAATTAGCATTGTTCTGAAAAATAACAACAACAACATTTGAATAATTTCATTTTAGTTTCTTATAAATCGATCAAAAACTTCCGTCACGTAAGCTATTATGTAATGATCACATACAGCAAAAATAAGTAACATAATATTATTGTTTGGTTTGTTACGAATTTCACGCAAAGCTACACGAGGGCTATCTGCGCTAGCCGTCCCTAATTTAGCAGTTTAAGACTAGAGGCAAGGCAGCCAGTCATCACCACCCACCGCCAACTCTTGGGCTACTTTTTTACCAACGAATAGTGGGATTGACCGTCACATTATAACGCCCCCACGGCTGAAAGGGTTAGCATGTTTGGTGTGACGGGGATTCGAACCCGCGACCCACAGATTGCGAGTCGAGCGTCCTAACTACCTGGCCATGCCGGGCCACGTAATATTACTCTCACTTTCAAGTACGAGTTCTAGAAACCTTCCTCTGTGAAACCTCTTATTGTATGTGTACGTATATATATATATATATATATATATATATATATATGTGTGTGTGTGTGTGTT
>NW_013666446.1:291171-310634 GCF_000517525.1 Limulus polyphemus
TATATATATATATATATATATATATATATATATATGTGTGTGTGTGTGTGTTAGTTCAAATGCTGTTTCTGTTGTTGTTCTTCAGTGTACTTAAGTGGCATTTATTCTTACTCTTTTAACTCACCCAATTAATTTCTTACACTAAAATGACAAAGAAAAGTGTTCTAGGCCCTCTGTATGGTTTTTTTTTGTTCGTTTTACTAGTTTTGAGTATGTGATTTAGAAAATAGATTTGAGGTACATAGTGCAGTAAGGAATGTAGTTATCGTGCATCACTAAGCCTAAAGCATGTGTTCTTACAGATAGTTCAAGCCACATTAGAAGCGGCTGCTCTATCATTCACGCAGCTAGTATGACCAAGGAGTGAAAGTTTCGAAACTTCTCTTCACGCACTACGTAACATTTAAATGAGAGTTAAACGAATTTCTAAGTATTTCTTTCTATCATATTGGATATTTTTAACATTGTGCTTTCGCGTAATTCTGGAGACATCTGATGATTTGGTTGTAGTTTTGATTTTGATGAGAAATTTTCTTTCAACAAACAATTACCATCTTAACGCCTCTGTGTGTTCGTCTAAATGTAAGTACTTAAGACAAAACGGACAGTGGTATTGACCAGTGTAACCACAACCATCTATGTTTTTTTTGTTTTGTTTTTTTCTGGCCGTCATTATTTTTTCACTTTCAACTTTACCTTGATGAGAAAAAAAAAACAACAACAGAAATCCATAGAATATCAAATAAGTTTCAAATCATTCTACAGCACAACAATACCTTTTGGAAATGTATTTTATTCATAATATCTAACAATTGCTGTGCCATTGTTGCACCAGCATATTTTTCTAACAAAGAAACATAAGAATGGCTTGCACTGGCTTTTCAGTAAGATTTTACGTTTCAGTATGGTCACGTTACCATGGTCTTTTTCGCGAACTGCTCCAAATATTTGGGCGCCCAATAGAAAATAAAAATAACATTAGCACTCGCTAATCTTCGTAAGTAGAATTACGTTCCAAATCATTGGTAGAATGTTTTTTTTTAATAATTCGTACAATGTAAAAGGAAATTTAATGGGAGATCTATACATACGTTGAAGACGGGGGGGGGGCGCTTTTGACATCATCAACAGTACCGTAGTACCTTTCATCAGAGGAAATTAGATATAATCAAAAATCCATTACAGAGCTCAAACAATTATATTAGTCTGTTTCATGCAATGAACAAACGTGAAACTTGTCATACAACACCTTCCGGATAGAGTTTGGAAGATTTCGCATATCTCAAGAAGTAAAGTTGAATTAAAGGTTGATGTCAACTTTGTTTCTGGAAAACTAAATAATGAAAACTAAACATTTCAAGACGGTTTGGAAAAAAAAGTTTCGTAAAGTAGAACTTATCTAAACTTAAAAACGATAAAGAAGAAGTTTCTACCAATACTTCAAAGGTACATGATTTACAAAGTAATTTATAGACACTTACGTAATATGTTATTCTTTAATCTTTAAATCCTATAATTAAAACTAACGATACCGTATGACTAGATTGTAGGAGTTACAAAAACAAACAAACTAAAAACATGAGGGAAAGAACAAATGATTGGTTTGTTTTGAATTTCGCGCAAAGTTATACGAGGGCTATCTGCGCTAGCCGTCCCTAAATTAGCAGTGAAAGACTAGAGAAAAGGCAGCTAGTCATCACCACCTATCGCCAACTCTTGGGCTACTCTTTTACCAACGAATAGTGGAATTAAGCGTCACATTCTAACACCCCCACTGTTGAAAAGGCGAACATATTTGGTGGTACGAGGATTCGAACCCTCGACCCTCAGATTGCGAGTCAAGCGCCCCCCTAGCCACCTGGTCATGCCGGGAACAAAACAAATGAATACTGCACTTAGAACATTTTGAAATGATTGAGACTACAGAGCTCTGTAAGTAATGAATTAAATTATTTTCTAAGTATATTTAAATACACAATAATTGTTGGTCATGTTTTGTTTCCTAAATGAAAATAATGAAGGTTAAGTTGGATTATGGGAGAATATATAGTTTCAATTCTTGCATCTTATATTTATGGCAAAGCTGCGAAATCTGTCTGTTGTAGTCCCTAATTTTGAGCACTGACCACAGAAAAGACAGCTAATCCTTCACACTATACCACCCACCACGCACGCTAATGGATTGGCTATCACTCTTATAGCACACCCACAAAGTAAAACGGGTTGATATATTTTGTGGTGTACAAATTCGAACCAGACTCACCAGCTCCGAACTCCAGAGTTCTACCACAGGACCGCGTCAGATTCATTTCTTACTGCTTTTAGTAATAAAAACGCTAATTTTTTGTTTCACCGAATTTAGTTTAAGAACAACAGAATAAGCTTTAGAAGTCGTCATTAAAATATTAACACAGACGTGAAATGAGTTTATTCACGTGGATATAGGACTATATTTTATAATTTGGTTCGAATCGTTAAATTTTTTTTGATCACCTCTGTAGTTGTTGTTCAACTACCCTTCTTCTGTCTTCTTATTACAAACTAAAGAAAGAACAGTTACACATTGCAGCTAGTTCCTTTGTTTAAGCGATTATTCCACTCTGTGTGTGGACGAACATTCACTGTCACTGAACCACGCATTGCTGATGGTCCATGAACTTTAAGTAAATAAGATGGATTCATCTTATTTAAGTGAATTGCGCACTCACACACACACACACACACACACACACACACACACACACACACACACACACACACATATATATTCCTAATCTTAAGGAAAACAAACAACTAACGGTTAATTTCTTATGCCACATGTGGTTTTGTGACATTTCGGTTAGTTACAAGATGATTGAAACCAGTTATTAAAAACTTAAAATGATCGTCCTGGAAAAAACAACAGTCAACGATTAATTTCTTATGTCACATGTGGTTTTTGTGACATTTCGGTTAGTTACAAGATGACTGAAACCAGTTATTAAAAACGTAAAATGATCGTCCTGGAAAAAACAGTCAACGATTAATTTATGTCACATGTGGTTTTGTGACATTTCAGTTAGTTACAAAATGATTGAAACCAGTTATTATAAACATAAAATGATCGTCTTGGTTTCGGTAGAAAGAGGATCGAGATTTAGGAGAGTTTATTTTCTCTGTACGCTCCACTCACTCCTGAAGTGTGACTGAAAGAACGGGTGAACGAATACTACTCGCATGGTTTCGGTCATCGTCGGCCAGAAAGGGTTAAACAGTATCACGATTAACAACTGTCCGCAATTTTAAACATCGAAGATTAGAATTATAGGATTCCACTCTTTTTCTCTATGATATCGAAGACGATTTTCCACCATTAATTTTTCAGTTTAATTACAATATTTCATAACTTGTTAAATTACCAACAATAATGTGTTCCTTTACATGGTTATTTTAGCCTAAATTTGTACTCATTTGATTACAAACAAATTAGGCAGTTGACCATAATATATATGCGTACTATATACAGGTTATTTTAGTAAATCATTGAATTCAGCCACCTGGTGGCTCAGCAGTAATTTTCACAGCTTACAACACTAAAACTCGGCTTTCTATATCCGCAGATAGCTCATTGTGTAGCTTTGTGCTTGCGAACAAACAAACTACATTTAGATTTAACAACTATGAATTTATAACTGATTTTTGCGATCATTCCTCTTGCAAAACTTTCGATTTTTTTATTCCGAAATTATATATGAACATTTTCCACCGATCCCATTTACTTGGCCAGTGTTTTACAGTGAGTATATTTCCTAGAAAGCTAAAGTTGAAAGATCATAGAACTCTATTTTCTATTAAACGCTACAGAATTCGACTCTTTCTGCTGGATAATGAAGTAACGTAAAAGGCACATATGTGAATATAAATTTTAATTTTTAAGCTGTGAAGATTTAGCAAGTTGGTGAAAAAAAAAGGGACAATCATCAGCTATATCTGCACATGTATTCATTACTTCATTCTATCATGTAGTAATAGTTCATTAAATTTTATCCTTTAAAAACCCCGGAGGGTAAGGCGAGGCTTCCCTGTTCTTAACTCCAGGGTTGATTCTCTAGAAAATCCAGAAGGCAATGGCTCCTCTGGTATGTGGTGAAGATGCGGCATCGGTCTGTGGGCAGGTTATACTTA
Organism: Limulus polyphemus; assembly: GCF_000517525.1. Classification (NCBI taxonomy): domain Eukaryota; kingdom Metazoa; phylum Arthropoda; class Merostomata; order Xiphosura; family Limulidae; genus Limulus; species Limulus polyphemus. Next base: position 295,336 of record NW_013666446.1, read on the forward strand.
AGTAACTAAAACAGTGTATAAAAATAAAGTAATATTTATTGTTAATAATATAATCGCTTATTAAATGTTAGAGGAATCTGTACAAATACTTGGGTTGGTTCGTCAGCCTACGTAAGTTTCTGCGTATAAATCATAATTATCCTCCCATTAACTGAGTTGTATTATAAAGCACAGAATACACCATATTAAATGTAATTTAAATAAGTTATTTTATCTTCCTGTATTTGCTTCCTAATATGAAACTGCTTAGGCTTCGTGATAATTTAAAAAATCTGTTAGATTGACAAAGTTACGTTTATGTTACTGGCCAGTTAATAACTCTATCCATCTAGAAAGTTCTACGGTTATTACCTTTTTGAGCCACATTGACACTTCGTAATTGGCTTACACTTGTTAATCCTGGTTGATGTTGTAGCTCCATAATCATTTAATTTCATTCCTTGAAACATTTATCATGTTTTTCACAGCGTTTGCTTTTCTACAGCCCACTGGTGGTTTAGCGGTAAGTGTGAAAGCCTATAATACTAAAAAGGTTTCGATGCCCGTGGTGGGCACATCACAGATAGCTCGTTGTATAGCTTTGTACATAGCAACAAACGAAGTCTGAACGCTTTTCTACGGAAACTATAACAATTTGTATGTGTGTCCATGTCTTCAAAAACAGATATAAAGTATCATTACTTCTTATTAAAGAAAAATACCTACGTAGATCAGAAATAAAATTTAACTCCATAATTAATAGAGTTAATTTCACATACCAATTGTTATAGTGATTAGAATGCTCTGATTCATCTGTTGGGTACCTCGCTGATAGCGATGCTTTCGGACGTAATTCTAATACAATGTCATGAATGAGGTTCGGTCAGATTAGGATATTTAAGTTAGTCCTAAGTCCATATACTAAATAGACAATGCAAATGAACCTAATTTTAACAAGTTATAAAAAAATATGCAATAAAAGTAACTATTAAACATCTTAATCAATATTGTTAATGAAACTTGTATTGAACGAAGATGAAACTATTTACGCTGAGAATTAAAGTAAACTCATAAATATTGTTATGTGCCGGTTACCAGAAAAAACTATTCATATAATACGACTTTTAAGGACTATAATTTCGATTCTTTGTTGACTGGTTTTCGTGCCAAAGTTACATAAGTGCCTCTAGCCGTCCCCAATTTTAAAGTGATAGTTTTGAGGGACTATACCTAGTCAACACAAACCACCTCTTTTTCAGACGAATGGTAGGGTTTTACTGTTATTCCTATAACGCACCCACAGGCTTAAAGTGCTGAGCGCGATTGTATTTTGCTTTTTAGCAGTAGTGTAGTGCGAACCCCCCCCCAAAAAAAAAGCGTAAGGCAGGAAATGCTAATATTTATTTTATTTTTAAATGATACATAACTGATATTTAATTGTTGCAGGAAATGCTAATATTTATCTTATTTTTAAACGACACATAACTAATTTATTTGTTGCAGGAAATGCTAATATTTATCTTATTTTAAATGATACATAACTAACTTCATTGTTGTTATTTTTATTTCTTTTTTTACTACTCGCGGTTCGAAAATTTATTTTTCTCTTTGCTATCATTCTCCTCCACAAACGGGTTTTAGGTCTAGGGAGCTTTTAGAATTCCAATGACTAAGAAACAACATAGATGACATTAAGAATTTTGTATTCCAGTGAAGAACAGTGCGTAATTAGAAATACGACATTTTTGTATCTAAAGCTGGTAAGGTTGTAAGAATTTCGGCATTCCATCTTGAATGCATAAAAAATACAAACAGTTTGGAATAATCGTTTTAATTTCATAATATTTATTCACATACTAGTTAACAGAGTCTGAGTCATGTTTACTGTTTGTTTTAACAAAGAAAAAACACTTAACACTAATCTCCTGTTTGTGTGAAACACAAATTCTAAAGTTTAACTGTTAACACTAATCTCCTGTTTGTGTGAAACACAAATTCTAAAGTTTAACTGTTAACACTAATCTCCTGTCTGTGTGAAACACAAATTCTAAAGTTTAACTGTTAAAACTAATCTCCTGTCTGTGTGAAACACAAATTCTAAAGTTTAACTGTTAAAACTAATCGCCTGTTTGTGTGAAAAACAAATTCTAAAGTTTAATCTTAGCTTAAATCTCGAAGGGTGATATATATACTCTGTACTCCTGTATGTTCATACCTCTAAAATATTTTGATCCGACCTAGTGGATGATGCTGGGAATGAAAGGTGAATGAACTTTGAAGGACTTTGTGATTTTGTGTATGATGAAACGTGTAAAGTTTTGTAAGCTTTAATCAAAGCCATTAGTTTGTTACTGTGATATCATCCACCGAAAATCTTTGTTTTGAAGAAAATAGTATTGGAGCACAATGAAATTGTACGTGCAATGAATGACGTTGAAACTTCACGTTTCTTCAGTTTCATCCATTACAGAGCCCCCACCTCCTCACCCCTCTGTGCGGCGCGTTGCTTGACAAGGACTTTTTTTATATGGACGTGCTCAGCATGAACAACTACCAATGGAACAAAAAACTTTTCTTCTGAAATGTGAATGGCCTTCGAATCAACGTGTGCTGCATGCTCACCTGTATGGAACTCATCTTAATATATATACGTCGTCTTATATATATCTATAGTTTTATTGCAAGTTTGTAAGAAATAAAACAGTGGGGTATAAAGAGTCTCACCACTTAGTTTGTGAAGTTTTTATACACTAATCTACAAATATATATTTCATGTAGGTATTTGAAGTTCTTAGTGGTATGCACGTGATTCCTTTATCTTGATTTTTTCTTTACTGTAATCATTTTTAGAAAACCACATTTTTATATGTGAATTACAACCCACAGGCTCTTCATATGACAGGCTCTTCTTATCCGACATAAGATTCCGTGGCTCGAGTCCCGTTATCGAAAAAAAAAACATCCATGTTCCGCACTTCGAGACTGTGGCAACGTTATAGGAGTGACTAACATATCCCACTATTGAGTCTGACAAAAGCAGCTCAAGGGTTTGCAACGGGTTGTTTTGAGTCTATCACTTCAATAATTAGAAACGGCTAGCGCAGATAGTCCTTGTGTAACTTTGCGAGAAATTTAAGAAACAAACAAAAGATCTTATCCACCTGATTGGATATTTGAACCAAAAGCTGAAAAATATTAAATTAATAACAAAGTAGTGAGATCTTTACAAAAGTTTCATGATCCAAGTTTAAGACAAGCGTGAAATTCCACCTCAACAAGAAAGTTCTTATTACTTGAATGTTTGAGAATTTCATATTTACCAACACACTCTTTGTAATTCATATGGTTTATTGTATTAATGCACAATATGTTTTCCACCACAGTATCATCCACACTGTAATATTGAATTTAAAGTAAAAGAGAGAGAGAGAGAGAGAATTTATGCATGTTCGCATTTTTCTCCAACACTTTTGATTCTTTGAATTTTACATTGAAGTAAGTGCAAAATGGAACTTTGAAACAACTTTAAAATATTAAAAACTTAAGCCATTATTTGACAAAGATATGTGTGTATGTCTGCATATAACTGGCAAACCACTGGACCGATTGTTACCAAATACGGTATTTACCCCTAAGGCCCTCGGAGAGTAACATAAGGGGGGTCGGCGTTCGGATCTTACCCTCTAGTCACCTCTGGGGGACCATGTATCTTCCCCATGCGTTCGGTCCGCTTCTAACTGGCAAACCGCTGAACCGATTGTCATCAAACCTGGTGTGTACCCTAAGGATTCCGTAAAGTTGTGAAGGGTTCGGCGTTCGGTTCTGGCCTCCTTAAGTTAACCCCCGGGGGTTCCCATATCTTTCTTGTCCGTTGAATAGGTACATCAGTTTAAACACATGTATCGATCTTTATGTACTAAAAATCAGTGGTGCCATGTTTATTTTGAAATCTTTAGTGAAAAACAATGGTAGAGTTGTAGAATTAAAATTTGATAAATTTAGAATAGATAAATGCAGTGTTGTACAGATTAAATGGTGGTAGTGTTTTAAGAACACATGATTTGTTTTGAAATTTTAGAGTAGAAGATTCGCGTAGCCATTAAACCACTAAAAAAAAACAAGAGTTTATAGAATGAATATAACTCAGAACTCTGCATTTTAAAATCAACTTGCTAATTTTGAGAAGTGCGTGTATTTTTTATTCATTATATACACATAACTGACGAAAGATTTAATGCTTAAATTGTCCTTTGAATTCTTAAAGTTTTTATGTTAGTCAAGTGCGTAATTTACTAATTCTGTATAAAACCGGAAAAAAATGTTCAGACTTATAAACGTAAAAGTATATGGCCCTGGAAGTTTGAAAAGTTTTTGTTAATATGTTCGGACTGTAAAAGTACATAAAATTTGAACGTATAAAAGATTTAAAAGTGTATAACTTTAAAAATATAACGTTTGGGCACTAAAAATGTTGCAGGTTTTACAATAATCAAATTTTAATAGTTTATAACTTTTAAAAAGTAAAATTATAACTTTGTAGCGCCAGAAAGAAATATTTTTTTTTATTCGAGTGTAGAGTTTTTCTTTGGAATGCCCTTTCTGTATATGCTTTTTTATGTGTAACGATCAGCTTCTACTTCTTTTTTTTTACAAATCTTTGTTAAAGGGAAAGTCGATCGCTGCCATATGGTTAACATATTGGTCTGTGGGGCTGAGAATTCTGATTCGCGTCTCGTTACAGCGGTTGACTACACTAAATCTTATCCTTCAACATTACTCATTATTTGACTGCTGTAGATGTGCCCTGACTGTATATGACCAGTCTTGTGATTACTTTTTTTATGATATCTGACGTACTTGACGTATGCAGAAATAGAGATACTAGAAACTTTGGTTTCCTGTTTTGGACAATGTAACTAGTTTCTTGTTGTGCGTAATGTACATTCTAGAACGTTCTCAGAGTTTTGATTTAAATATATTTTTAAGAGAAGGTAGTGCTTGGTTAGATTCGATTTGGCTTGGCTAAAGTTAGTTGTTGAGTTTCTACCCTAAGTTGCTGAATATAGAGGAATCGGCGACAAAGAAACTGTAAACAGCTTATCATTTGTGTTCTCTAAATGGCATACTAAGAGCCATTTTCCTGTTGTTGTTTTGTTCATAATAGTACGTTCTTTGTTTTATTGTGAACTAATTATGTCCAGCTTCTGTTTCTTTTTCGTCAAAAATACAATACCTTTATTACTAGTTCGTTCAAAATATCTCGCAGGCATCATTCCATAGTCCATATAGATAAAATAAGCTCAGTAAATCTGTGGACTGCTCTTAGTTACAAAAAAAAAAAAAAGATAATTCATTCGTTGCTTTGGTGATGGCGTAACAAATAAAACATATTTTGCGTACTTTGCTTGGGGGGAAAAATTTTGAAATAAGTCCAGAAATTATAGGTTTCTTTCCAAATTGTTATTGGTGATTTATTTGCGTATAATAAAACTTGTGTATTTGATCGCATGCTTAGCAAACTGGGAATGATCGAAATTATTTATTACAACCGTGCTCAATTCATCTCATTATTTAAAAACAAATAATAAAATTCTAATTTCAAAGCGTAGGAATTATTCGCTTCTGTTTTTGCCACATGTTTTTAATGATACAAAAATGTCATTAAACATTCTCGGTTTCCGAGAAATAAGTTAAAAAACATTTTTAACTTATTAAAACGTAATATAATTAGTCATAAAATCCAGTTCAGCGACTTTAAGTTCAATAGCATATCTTTCGTGTAACTTTATCATTATGTTTCAACCGGTTATTATTAGCTTGACCTTGCTACTGCCCGATATTAGATTATAATAGGTTTAGAGATAGGGTGTGTACATGTATATTTTTTTGTATCTTAAACCACTGCTAAAATTGGCTGTAAAGAAGTTGCATTAGCATCTCTCGCAGGGTATCATTACCCGTTCCCGAACAATTAGAACACCAGTTTGCTGGGTTCATGTGTGATAGTCGATTTTACGATTTATTTGACAAATCTACTTACCCGGCGTGTCCTGAACGAATCAACAACTATTGCAGCAGCAGTGACAGCAGAACGTGTTAATTCAGTATATATATATATATTGAGAGTTGTTGACAGAAATATGTCATGACAACGCTTAAACAGCTCGTGATAACGTATATGTGTAGGAGTGGAAAAATAGCAGTTAGTCAGATTTTAATGTGGGACCACCAAGAAGCGCATGTACATTTGAGAAACATGGATTTGGTGTTGTTTTTAATAATAATAAAAAATATTCTATTTTTTTTGTCTAGTGTTATATATATATGTGTGTGTGTGTGTGTTATATCAAATAACAATAACTATGAATAAACAAATGACTGCCATTTCAAGACCTGGCACCCACAAATACCAGGAACAAAATATATGATTTATGTTTGTTTTCTTTATGCGTATTCCCGTCATATGAACTACTCTTTAACTGACCAAGTAAAAGCAAAAAATAATGCATATGAAGCAGTTACAAAAGCTTGCAAAAAATGGACATGAAATTAGCATTTATTCCTTTTATTTTCAAAGAAGGGTAAAAAACGTTTGGTTAATTATTGAACAGGTCAATGATATGTGAAAACTAACGTGAGTAGAGAGACTTATTCCACGAGTCACACGTATTAAACTTGTTAAAAATAACGTGTTTTAGTGATATGATCATAGCTTATGGCATCGATAGCGTACCGATTAACGCTTTACATCCCCAAGCTACCTTTCAAGTTAGCGGGTTTGTTAATGCCTATTCGACTGTGGGAATTGGGTTATCATCGAAACTAACGTCCAAAAGAGAGCTAATTCTAGCTTAGGTTCCATTATTTATTTGAACTAATTTTCTGTATCAAGGACCTTTTTATATACTTTTTTTTTCCAAGAAATGAAACCTAGTTAATTCAGGCCAATTCATTGTGAAAAAAAGAAGGGGGGGGGAATTAAGTGTCTGCACTTGGTTTCTTATCGAAATATATTTTTGACTTCGTATCTTGGATCAAGCCCGTAGTTCTGGAAGTGGGGGGGGGGGTCTTTTTTGTCTAAAATGGAACTCGTTTCATGTGTAACTTTTGTGCCCTGGGCCGAATAAAAAATCCGAACTATATAATGGTTCATTTATTATCACTGTAAGTGAACGTTTCTAGTAAATTTCCTCTGATAAATATGAAAATGTTTTTCCACATGTATGCACTGTGTTACAAAATCAATTAAATAATGAGAGTTTTGTACCTGATGATGACAAAACCTTGTCGAAACGTTGTGCATTTGCTGTTATGTTAAACTTGTATTAAAGTTTTTCTTCATTACCCATTCAAGCCGTCTCCAGCCATTATGAGTAATCATTATGTTTCGTAAGTTGTTAAGCAAATGCAAATACACACACACATATATCATTACGGTAGTTTGTTGGTTTGTTTGTAATTAAGTACAAAGCTACACAATGTGCTATCTGTGCTCTGCCCACCACGGGTATCGAAACCCGGATTTTAGCGCTGTAAATCCGCAGACTGGGGGAGGGGAGCAAGTACGGTAGTACCTAATAGTAGGAATCGTGGCGGCCATAAAAATTACCCGTTTAAAACCACCTTTAAAACGTCTGAATAGTAACAATGACTATTTCACACTATTGGCTGAGCAAAACTAAAGCTTATTGAATATATAAAGCTGTCTAAATCACTATATACGTTTTTATGGAGTGAATAAAAAATGTCACTATTTCAACGAATTTTCAATTAAGTAATATACAAATTGAGATTTGTTACATATGTTGTGCTGATCTTCAGTCATATCAAGTAGTATTCGAGCTGCCTTTGTTTGTTCTATAAATGTATGTATATATATATATCAGTTCTTATGTTTCACAGAATTGTATTCATTGTTTTTGCAGTTAATTGAAACCAAGATTGATTAATACATTTGCATACAGATGGCCTACATAAGAATGGAAAATCTCTCGCTTCTTTAAATGGTGGTTAGGGCGCGGGTTCGAATCCCCGTCACACCGAAAATGCTCGTCCTTTCAGCCGTGGAGACGTTATAAATGACGGTAAATCCCACTATTTTTTGATAAAAGAGTAGCCCAAGAGTTGGCAGATTTGACTAGCTGCCTTCCCTCTAGTCTTTCACTGCTAAATTAGGAACGGCTAGCGCAGATAGCCCAGATAGCCCTCGTGTAGCTTTACGCGAAATTCAAACCAACCTTTGAACGGGACCAATTATATTCATAATGTAGAGCACAAGAATCTTGAAAAAAAATGGTTATGACGTTTGATACCACATTGCGACCAAACCAAAGCTAGCACAGTTTTGGAAGCATTTTACCTATTTCGGGTCCTGCCGAAAAATTATTTTGAATAAAACCAAATCTTATTTGGCCATCACTCTTGTCTCATGTACTTTCCTAAGTTAATAAGATATCGTGTTTTTTTTAATGAGGAGGAAAATATTTGTTCTAAGAGAGATTATTTTTAAACGGAGCCGGGTATGGTCTAATGATTAGTGGGTCTGTGGGTCGGAATGTCCAAGGTTCGTAACGCGACGCCGCTCAACACTCCACACTTTCAGCTGGCACAGCGGTATGTTTTCGGACTTACAACGCTAGAAATCGGGTTTCGATAGCCAAGGTTGGCGAGCACAGATAGCCCATTGTGTAGATTTATGCATACTTACAAAGAAACAAACATTATAAAAACATCAGTAAATTGCGATATTCGGTTCAAAATTAGGTAAAACCCTCGAGACAGCGAGTGCTGACTGGCTGCTTTCCTTTCGTCAGTTGTCCACATCTACCTACAGATATACCTTTAGGGGTCTCTCATCACCTGGCCTTTTTTTCATGTGCACATAAGGTACAGTATAAGTTGAAAACATCACTTTAAACTACAGGTTGTTTTCCTTCACAGACTGTTGCAGATTCAAGATAGAACATATGTAAACCTAAGGCAAATTATCGCTTTGGAGGCCTTGATTTCAATACCAGAACACATCAGGTAGACTCGACTTATCAGAAATGATATGTTTCAGTTTTTTAAAACTGAGTGGAATGTTACAGGTTTGAATAAAAACTAGTAAAGCGTGAAAGTTTTTAAGCCTAAAACACAGTTTCATGTTTAACCAGTCCAGGTACTCAACTCAAAAACATCAGTCGTACTTTCATTTGTCTTGTGCATTGTCGCGTTTAGTATATAGTTCAATTTTATGCGAAAAGTTGAACAACATTATTATGCGTTTCTTTCCTTTTGTGGAAAGTTACCGCCAAGAGTTGATCGGAGGGCTGAATTAGTCTTTTAACAGATTAGTGTAAAACAATTAAAGCTGAAATCAAAAGACAGCACAGCATCACAGTCATTACGAGCTTTTTTATTTTTTTCTTTATTTTACATATATAATTATTGTTCATGTAATTCTTTTTGGATTAGTTTAATACCCCTACGAAAAAAATTAACCTACTACGATTTTGGAACCTCACCACATCGTTACAGTCCATGTCGCCACGTTTTGTTATGCTCTGTCTGACGGCTGTGCAATTTGAAAATAGCCCTACAGCGTAGTTTCCACTGCAAAATATTTAACGTAAGACTGGCACGTCATAAGCACACCACAACTCCTGTTGCTTTCCATAATCTATCTAGTGTACAAGGGCGAAAGTTTCTCAGAGCTGGTTTCAACAGTCTGGTCGCGGAGAAATGTATAGGTGCTGTATCAGGTGTCTTGACCAGTATGTCTTCTCATGGAATAGCATGAATGCCCGTTTCATTCTCCAGTTTCTTAAGGTATGCGATGGTCGATTGAATATGTCATGGAAGAAACTTGTGTACACTTAGCTTTTGTTACATTTCCTGTTATTAGACGCCGCACTTTGCTTACCACGGCATAAATACGACTTACTGCAGGTATCTTTCTGGGTGGTCCTGGTATCCAAAGGTGATCCATATTATTTTGTTTTCTAATGTCTTTAAGTACACGGGATAACCCCTTCCAAAAAGCGATCAATTTTTCACAACATCACTTTGCCTACGAAACGTCAAGCAACGTCAAAGTGTAGTTCTGATAAAAAGCCATTCCGCCGCGACTTTATATCGGCTGTGGCTGTCACGTGATTTACATATTCAGAATAGTTTTAATGTAACTTACTTAACCCTCTATATACTCAAGTAGGAGATTACATGTGGTGGAAGTATGTATTTAGTTTAGGTTTACAACGTATTTGTTTTTTACATGTAGGCTGTAGGAGTTGAAGATGCTACCAATATATTTGGAGGAGACCATAATAATGTCATAAGAAAAGGTAAGTTCTCATTTTATTTATATACTGTCCATTAAAACATAATAAATACGCGAAGGTCAGCTTTCTTTAGAAAATTATACCGTGTATTTGCAACGTAAGTATTTAATTTAAAATATGTTTTGCTTAAAACAAGTACACGTGTATACACTTTGTCAGTATATTTCCTTATACTCTTGAAGTGGTTGTATTATTAAATGTGATTGGAATACAATCAAGTGACCTTGTACTAGGACAATATTAAATGATTTAGTACTGAAACTGATAAGACATTTATTACGAACAGTTGAATTTTTGTGCTTAACCTTTGACAAAAGTTAAGGATGATTTCTATATGAATATTGGTGTATTTTTTCAGATCATTAAGTATTTGTTACTCCAACATAAACTCGTGTTCACTCTGTTATTTTTTAGAACATTTAAATGTTTTTTTTTTGAAAACTAATACAGCAAATACAGTGCAAAAACAAAAACTGCTCACGAAATCTGCCCCAAATGTTGTTGAACAGTCTTGGAGAATAAGGTTCCTTAAAATTAGGTTTAAAGTTGAAATTCTTCTAACTAATTTGGTAATTAATGAGACTAAACGAACAGTTGTAGCTGGTTGTTAAAAATGGTATTTATTAATAATTAATGAAATTGAATACACAGTTGTACTTGGATAACAAAAATGCTATCTATTAATAATTAATAAGACTAAACGTACAGTTGTAACTGGTTGTTAAAAATGTTATTTATTAATAATTAATGATACTAAATACACAGTTATAATTGGATAACAAAAATGCTATTCATTAATAATTAATGAGATTAAATACAAAGTTATAATTGGTTGATAAAAAGATTGTTTATTAGTTATTAATGAGACTAAATATGCAGTTGCGATTGATTGATAAATATGCTATGTGTTAATAATTAATGACACTAGATACACAGTTATAATTTATTCCTTATTCCAAGGCATGCAAATAGTCACAGGTATTTATACTTTTTATAAAAAGTATTAGCATGTAACAGATGAATTAGAGACACGTGACAACTTGTATAAACTTGTATAATTAGGTGTTAAGAAAAGCAGTATAAGGCTATTTAAAAATAAAAATAAAACTTTTTACCCAAAAACATGTATTAATATTTAATAATCTGGTATTTTTTATGACTGAACTCATACAAATGTGTTGAGTGAACGTGTGCAACTGTGTTAAAAAATCCATTCACTTCTGCTACTCCACTCCTGTACTTTTCTGCTTAAACTTTCATCTGATCTTTACGTCTTTTCTTCGTCATGAACTTTCGGTGACTCTCAACTTTCTTCCTTTCCTTCCTCTGAATTACTGGAGGATCGTCACTTCAAACAGGAATCAAATCAAGACACAGTGACAACTACAGAGAAATGGTCATTACAGGTGTCAGCTCACCCTCGGATGTGTTCTGTTCAGTGCCAGGCCGCTTGTCCTTACTTAGCTCCACGTCTAAGTACAAAGTGACCATAGGGGAGATCCAACGCCGACTATCCCCACCGGAGTGCCTCAATGCCTCGTTATTAGGAGGAGTTCTGAGAAGGTGAGTTGTTGTCCCATGTTTTAATATTCATATGTCGTTGCGATTTGAAGATCTGGGATATCTCTCACGCTGAATAGTTCCCTTTTCCTGATCTTTCACCAGAAGTGAACATTAAGGGTGATTAAGACATTATTTATTAACGGAAATATAGTTCTGTTTATTGAAATTTGTTGATGAGAAATGAGGGTGCAAATAATATAACATTTTTTATAAACATAAGATGGAAAATACGCATGTACCATTTTACATCGTACGAATGCGCATCTGACGACTTTTTCTTCACTACTGATTATAACTAACACTAGTGCATAAATACGAACTTATGAATTTACTGAAATGTTTAAGCATCATCAAAAAATATTATTAATATCGCAGTATTGGCAGATCCACAGTACAGTTATGGGGGCATTAATGAAATCACGAGAAGCTTTTAAGTGTTCCATGGCAGTTATTATTAGAGTCGCAAAAATAGAAGATCTGACGTGGTGGGTTGTGTGGCCAAATATGTCAAAAACATTTGAGATACATTAGGCAAGTTTTTACATTTCTGTGTAGTTTAATCTCCCCAATAGTAGGGTCTTTTATTATAAGTTGCATTTTTTGAAACTTAAATCATCAGGTGTTAAGTCGAGAGCCCATGCCTTTTAGGGGAGGCTTCTAAGTGTAAAATGGCATTTGATCTCTCTATTCATTGATTGAAGTTGATTGAGATGTTATTTGAGTTTAAACTGATTGCAAGCAGTTTTAGCTGATTAAGACGTTATTTCAGTCCATTTCATTGACTATGATTGAAGTTGAATTAGATGTTATTTGAGTCTAAACTGACTGCAAGTAGTTTTAGCTGATTAAGACGTTATTTCAGTCCATTTCATTGACTATGATTGAAGTTGAATTAGATGTTATTTGAATCCAAACTGACTGCAAGCAGTTTTAGCTGATTAAGAAGTTATTTCATTCCATTTCATTGACTGTGATTGAAGTTGAATTAGATGTTATTTGAGTCTAAACTGACTGCAAGCAGTTTTAGCTGATTAAGACGTTATTTCAGTCCATTCCATTGTGATTGAAGTTGATTGACAACGTTATGTCGTAAATAAAGTCAGTTGACAAAGCCAACTTTTTAAAATGCACAATAATTTAGTGTATGAAGTTAAAAGCAATAAAAAAAAACTAAAAAACTGTACACGTTTCAGTGGAACATGCTCCGCCATCTTCAGGAGACAAGAAAGACAAAAAAGAAATTGATTTGTATATCTTAGTAAATGTACAGTGGCGCCGTTTACAAAATTGATTTGTATATCTTAGTAAATGTACAGTGGCGCCGTTTACAAAATTGATATGTATATCTTAGTAAATGTACAGTGGCGCCGTTTACAAAATTGATTTGTATATCTTAGTAAATGTACAGTGGCGCCGTTTACAAAATTGATTTGTATATCCTTAGTAAATGTACAGTGGCGCCGTTTACAAAATTGATTTGTATATCTTAGTAAATGTACAGTGGCGCCGTTTACAAAATTGATTTCCAGAAATTTAATAATTTTGTTGTCAGCAATTTCTAATGATTCTCTAATATTTAATTCATTTTTTTTACTTTACTTCTTTATACATTGTTCCAATAAATGTTTTTTTTATTGCTTTTATCTTTATAAAATAGATTATTGTGCATTTTAAAACGTTGGAGTCGTCAACTGATTTTATTAAATCCTTGTATAAAAAAGAAATATATAATTAAAACCGCATAGACGACAAAGATATCAAAATCTAATAATAGTTTGAACAATCACCTATTTTCGTATATTTTTATTTTATAGAAGGATGACGCGTCGAGCTAGCGCCCTTCGTCAGATCGTACAGCTTACAACAAAGGCGCATGCGCATAATCCAAAGAAATTGCGTGCGTAGTACTTGGAATGTTGAGAGTGAAAATTCTGGGCAAAATTACATCTATTACATAAAAATTACAAGTCTGGAAAGGAGATGAATCTACAACCTTGGAACCCTACAACCATATGGTTCAAATGAACGCCTTTCTTTCCTGCAGATTTTTATTTTCCATTTTCTATTCAAATTTTAATTGCTATCTGTTTTATCTTTTCATAAGTTTTTAGCACCAACATGTGTGTCTACACCTGCATGGGAACGATTCCAAGGGTTTCTAGCATTTCGTCAGCTTTCCACACGAAGTCTGCATTCTTACCTGACTTTGGGAGTTTGTCTCTACTTTCAAGATTAGAGCCCGGCATGGCCAGGTGGTTAGGGCGCTCGACTCGCAATCTGCGTGTCGCAGGTTCGAATCCCCGTCACACCAAACATTCTCACTCTTTCAGCCGTGCGGGCGTTATACTGTGATGATCAGTCCTACTATTCGTTGATAAAAGAGAAGCCCAAGAGTTGGCGGTGGGTGGTGATGACTAACTGTTTTCCCTCTAGTCTTACACTCCTAAATTAGGGACCGCTAGCGCAGATAGCTTTCGTATAGCTTTGCCGGAAATTTATAACAAACCAATCAAGATTAGATGTTTGTTTTGCATAATAACATATCAAAATCAACATACATTTATAAGATAAGGGAAGAAGGACAGTTATATTTTGTTGGAGAAATATTACAGTAAATTTCTGTCTAAGAATAATCCAGTATGGAGCTGAACTTGGCGTAATGGTTCGCGAGCAGGACTATGGATCAGCAGGTTCAGGATTCGCGTCAGATTAGTGCAAAAATAAAATTTAAAAATTGCGTTCCGCACTTTGAGGCCATGGTTGTGATAAAAGTGATGGTCAGATCCTATTATTCAGTCAGAAAAGAGTAGCCCAAGAGTTGGCGGTGGGCTCTGTTGGTTAGGTGCCTTCCCTATAGTCTATCATTTCAAAACTAGGGACAGCTAGCGATATTAGCTCTTGACTAGTTTTAAGCAAATAACCGAAAACAAATAAATACTAAGCTAGTATAATCAGGCCTCAACATATTATTTTTAATAAGGAAATATTAAGCATGTAATGAGTACATCGGGCCACTGTTAGTGTTATCCTTAACTACCTATTGTACGTTAGGATAATACAAACTCATTAGTTATGTTTTATATTAAATTAGTATCTCGTAATACTAGAACTGTATTCACTCGTGTTGATTTTTTTATTATATATCAGGTCAATGTCTCATTGTAATAATTTATGAATCTAATTATATCATTCGGCTACTTCTGAAACCTTAGTTACTTACCACGTATTTGGGAGTTGTGGATTTGGCGCCTTGTAAGTTAGTTAAGAGTGAGTTCTGTAATTACTCTCTTTTTTTGCATTATTTAATTAGATTACTTTAAAGTATTACAGTGTGAATTTCATTGTATCAGTATCATGTCGTTGTTATATATATATATATATATATATATATATGTATGTGTGTGTGTGTGTGTGTGTATACTATAGTAGGTTAAC
>NW_013666446.1:311562-314539 GCF_000517525.1 Limulus polyphemus
TAAGCAATCCTGAAAAATATTTGGGGGTGCTTAACTTTTTTCCAGGTGTATAGTTCTTGAAACTCAGACCATACTATTAAACTTAATATCAGTAAAATAGTTTTTGTTTTCCGTTCTGCCACCTAGTGGCACAGCGGTATGTCTGCGGACTTACAACGCTAGAAATCAGGTTTCGATACCCATGGTGGGCAGAGCACAGATAGTCCATTGTGTAGCTTTGTGCTTAAACTACAAACAAACAAATTTTCCTTTCTACTGTAGTTATAATGACCGTACACAATCTGCCACCTTGCGGATTTAGTTATATGGTAGTCATAATCTCAAAATCAAATTGGTATTTCGTTAGATTTTAACATGTGTTTCTGTGACATTTTAGTTCACGTTATTGAAAGGAATATGAACAACGTATTTAGCAGTGTATCTTTACAAAAATTGAACGATTTATTCCGCAACGTCATGATTTACAATCATAAATATAGTATCAAATCTTGTTATTTAATATATTTTTTTTTATTTCTTGTTGTTTAATGTTGTTTTTTAAGTAGGGAAAATTTTGTTCAACGAATTTATATTCTACCATCATTTCTTGGTGAAACATTAATTTGACGACATCACACTCTACCCTCATCACTTGTTTAATATTATTGTTTCTGGAGGGTGGAAATTAATTTGATGACATTAGACTTTACCACCACATCTTGTTGTTTGATGTTTTTGTTTCTTTTTTAAAGGGGGGTTTATTTGATGACATTTTACACTCTGCCATCACGTCTTTTTGTTTAGTGCGTTTTTTTTTTTGTTCGAGTGGTAAATTTATTTGACCTTACACTCTTTCAATTTGAAGCGATTTTTTGAATACAACTACAAGTAAATCAACTTACTATACACTAAAAATACCAGTAAACAGTAAAGATTCCATAGTGTTGATAGATATACAGGAAGGAATGTGTATTTTAGTCAAAATTCAGGAAATAATAGAACAGTGCAAATAGCATAACGAAGGAGTTCACTGACAGCTATTAAATTGTGCGCATGGCCACGCTCATTCGTTATTTAATTTTTTAATAGTATTACCAATTTCTCAGTTCTTAGAAATTAATGTAATTATTCAAATTATATGCCATGATACAATTTCTACAAGTCAGAAATTTTCAGCAGTTTTGCATTTAATAAAAATTAGTTACATAACAGAGGATTCGTACTCCTTTCACGATGACATTTGTACATTTTAGATATTTTACATACGACGTGAATTCAGTCTTTATACACTAAGAGACTTTGGTGATCGTGGACGAATTACACTCGGTTGTTCTTGTGATAACGCTCATAAACTACCTCTACAGATGTTTAACATTAATTAGTTTTTATTTGAAACAACAAAACTACGTGGTTTCCTATTATTTGAGTTTATAGACTACAAGCACAAAAATAATTACTTTTATCGTACTGTAAAACACTAGTTATTAAGAAAATATTTCAATTTTTGAAGTAAGCAATATGCGGAGTCTAAACCAAACACTTAATATAAAAGAAGGAAAATTTAATATTCAAACAACTAGGGACCGTCAACGAAAATGTATTTACTATTTCATATAAATGTTAATATAGGGGCCGTCAACTAATTTGCGATTACACATTTGTGCATTCTTTTATCAATCCAATTCGATTCAATAATTGAATTCCTTCGCCATCGTCTAGTTTTTCAAACGGTAAATAAAATGAATTGAAAACTAATTTCTTATGTATTAGCCTATTCATAAAGTGTTTTTTTAAATCCATGATAGAACTATGTACCTTGTTTATCGTATAATGAAGAGCTGGTGTATTAAATTGTGTAAGAATTTTTATAACAATTAAGTTGAAAAAACGCCGAGAAAATTCATTAAAGTTAGCGAATCTTAAATTACTACTAATTACTATACGTATATAAACATTTGTTAATTATGAGTTACTTGTTCATTGTTTAATTATCTGTTATTCTAAGACACAAATAATTATCTTGCATAAGTAACTTTTTATTGTATTCCACAATAAGCAAGCTATTTGAAGCGATCCAGAAAGAACCTTGGTATTTACCACATCCTATAATGCATTATTGTGAGAGCCGTTTAAAAGTGATTCTTATCTCGTATAGCTTGACTGCGAGTCCACCAGGACCACGCAGTCCGGTAGCGCAATATTGTTATTGTTCATAATTTATATATTCAACATAAAAGAAAATACCGCACCAATCAAGTACTGTCGCGTAAATGACAGGCTCAACCTGACCACTCAGAAGCGTTGTCCTAAACTATCTAAATCCACATTCTTTATATTATAGCCCAGAAGCTGTAAAAGTAGCGTTACGTGTTAGAATTTCAAATGGTCTGAAATTGAGTTAACTGATAAATTTAAATTTAGTTGTTGAATTATACTTTAGATTTAGTACTTAGATAAATGCCGATATATAGTCAGTTTATGATATTTCCAACAAGATTGATACACACAGTTATTTTAACACAAATACGTTTTAATATACTCACAACAATACAACTTACAATAACAATTATTATAAATAGTTATTACAAACAATGATTCACAAACTTGCAAACAATATAAAGTCTTCTTTATAGTCTGGAACTTCCTTTGTATCTTATCGAGGGTTCACGAGGAGCGAGTTAATTTCTAGTTGACGTAGGCACAATTCACTTAACAGGGAGCTGGCTAGCCCTGTAGTTCTCGCTGATCACATGCCAATATTTTGCCTACAGGTGACGTTAGGTAATGTTTTCTTAAAAATACTAATGTCCGATGAGAATCCACTGAAGTTAAATGATTTGTAATGTTTGAACTTTGTAAAGGTTCCTGGTCAAATATATTATGTTTTCTGATTGATAAGCGTTATAACAATCACGGTTATAGTTTCCAAAGTTTATACCACACTGACTATAGCAAGCTAATAATAGATACTCCGTTTTGGCGTGTCGCGTTGATTATA
>NW_013666446.1:315064-316244 GCF_000517525.1 Limulus polyphemus
ATGTATATTCTGGGGCAAAACAAGGCTTCTAATTGAGAGAATAATTGGGGGGGGGGAATATATATTTTCTTTTCGTTCTGAAACTTTGTATTCGAACAAAATTCTCGTATCTGAACCTAACTCTCATTAATAAGATCCCGTTGTGCTACAAATATAATACATTTAAATCTATTGCAGAATGATTTGTTTATTAAGAACATCTGAATAGGACACATTTTAGCTGGCGAAGGTTACTTGCATATTCTCACTTATCTGGTTAGAATATAAAGTAAATGAATCGCAGGATTATTATGGAGAGCCCTGTAAATTGGCTGTCCACTGTTGGTTTTTGCTTTTTGTATATTACTGTTTTAAACATAAGATAATTTTATCATCCAGAATATTCAGAACGAAACAATCGTAAAACAAGTGCATCCTGGTGATTCAGCAGTAGTCTGTGGGCTTATTTCGCTAAAAATCGGGCTCCGATTCTCAATACAGATAGCCCATTGTGTAGCGTTGTGCTTAACAACAAGCAAAGTATGACATTTCTTTGGTAGTAACTATGTGTAATTGTTATTAAACAACAGTCTGTTATGGTTTCGTGTGAATTGAAGTGGAAGTTCTCTGTTTTTTTCGTGTCAACAAAACTGTTGAAAATGAATACGTTTATTTGTTTGTCATTCGTGGATCTTCACTGTCTGGTGAACTTCCTTTCCAACATTTTTTAACACGAAGTACAAACAAATAAAATAAACCTAATTACTCTTTACAAAGAGCGCCACCTGCACTCAGAATTAATCAGTTAGTTTGTTATAAAGCACAAAGCTATACAATGAGTTACCTGTTATTTGCCCTCCACGGGTGTCGAAACCCTAATGTTAGCGTTATAAGCCCAATGAGCCCTGATAATGGGCCTTCTACAGTTAGAAGCAAGACTTTTGTACACTATTTTATTGATGTTTATTTCGGGTTTCGTTTTTCTTAAGTTGTTTGATGACAAAAATTGCTGGTTGCAGAAGTGTTATAGATATAGAAGAAAAAGAGAGTCAAGTAAGAAAGTTTTGATCTTGCGAGGTAGTAGGTGTTGCTAAATCTTGGATCAATGTATCATGATGGTGTTGCTTAAATCTTGGATCAATGTATCATGATGGTGTTGCTTAAATCTTGGATCAATGTATCATGATGGTGTTGCTTAAAT